>NC_134398.1:163881677-164181677 GCF_050003625.1 Haematobia irritans | reverse complement strand
TATCCCAATATCTGGAAAGGGGATTCGTTTTGTGGGGTTGAGGCGAATGCTCCTAGTGGCACCAGGTAACGTTTTCGGAGCTAAAGGCTGGCGTAACTCGGTTTGACTCAGAGTTACAACAATTTTGTTCATAACATAAATTTTTAAGGAAAAAATAAGCTATCGTTTGTGATATCGTGCGTGTTTTTATTATTTACCGTTCTCGAGTTATGGCTCAATACGTCAACTTTTTGGCCAAAACATTCGTTTTTTTTTTTTCAAATGTTGAGCGACGAGCGGCACGTGTTAACGTCGTTTAATCGGGCTCAAATTTTGGCTATCCCAATATCTGGAAAGAGGATTCGTTTTGTGGGGTTGAGGAGAACAAGATTCCGACATTTTTTTGCCCCACATAAGTTGCGGTCACTCTAGTGATCACTCTTCATTACGACAATGCGAATGTGAAATCGTCCTAAACAACAGCATTGTTGAGCTCTCAAAAATCGATTTGAAGATCATCCATCCTGACGTGGAACCGAATGACTTCTTTTTATGCCCAAAAGTAAAAAATTAAATGAGAGGTCAACGTTTTTCGATACCTGAAGAAGCTGTTGAGGCATTCAGAATGCATGTTTTGCAGATACCTCAATCATGGTGACAAAAGTGTTTTGACAAAGGGTTCAAAGGCATGCAAAAGTCTACAAACCTTAATGTGGAATATTTTGAAAAACAATATATATTTGTTTTTATTCTTTTATCCCAAAATATAAAAAGTAACCCTCGTACGATAGTAAATTGCTCTTAGATTAGACACTATGTACATACTTCATCACCTTCGTATATTAATAATGTGAAACTTTTAAGAATTAATTACGATCCTTCATCCTTGAAAATTAATATATTAATATATATTACATGGCTAAGACAATCAATGTTCTGGAATTTATATCCATTTATTGTCGCTTCGGGTACACTGTGCTCCGCCGACCATTAAGGGAACCAGTGATGCAATTGATTGCTTTGCTGAATGATAGTCACTGTAGTCTCTGTCACCATATCGCATCGATACATTGTCTATTTATCTTAAGACATTTTTCGTTTTTCTTATATTCATTCTCTCAAGTGTCGCTTGCAACGAGAATGAAGAATGCAACAATCAACGTAGATGGTGTGAGCCTTGCAGGAAGCCTTTGACATCAATCGACAGGCATCAGTATTATCCAGCGATTCTTTCCCATTCTTAGGGTACGACTCATCACCAGCATCAATGATTGTTGAATTGCTTGCTGCTGTCGTTGATTATAATCTATGGGTAAACACGTTTGACACAGTTATCCTTTAACTATGTGATTTGAAAGTGATTTATATTTTTAGGTTTTACATACCGAGTGCTAGTCAGTCACTCGGTCGGTCGGTCGGTAGATTGAAAGATGCCCTCATACAAATAGATTGTCTTGGGGACAGACAAACTACGAGATAATCTTCAGCCATCACACTCTCTAAGCCCATTAGGATTATGTTCATTTTGTATCTTGTGTATCGTGATGGTGGATATGGATGAATTCTGCTACAATGTATATATCTATCTGTCTCTCCGTGTTGCATTAGTGTATGAGTTGAGCAGTTAGTATTGCATGTATCCGTACAAAGTGCATTATTTTGTACGTGATTCTTTTTGTTACTTAAATGTCAAGTGTTGTGAAGTAATCGAGGACATGTTCTGTTGTTTGAAGTGATCTAATCTAATTTTCTTTGAGATTACTGAAGTGGTCGACCAACACCTACATATTCTTTAAATCATTGGGGGAGGCATTTACTTCTGCAGCGTAAATTATACCGCAAGTGCATGATATTGAATTAAGTATATTATGAGATAGTCATCACCGCACATTAAAGTCTGGGAAGCTATCCTTCACTCGTTTCGAAATCCCTAAAACTTTCGTGAAAAGAATTCGACTGGAATGTGAAAAGAATTCGACTGGAATGTGAAAATAATTCGACTGGATATTTCAAACTCATAATACCAGGCATAATTACAGGTTATACTGTTCCATAACCATACACTCTCTAGAACAATTCCAAAGTAATTACCTCAAAGCTAATGTCTTAAGGTCAAACAAGTACATACGGCCGTAAGTTCGGCCAGGCCGAAGCTTATGTACCCTCCATCATGGATTGCGTAGAAACTTCTTCTAAACACTGCCATCCGATGGCAAGGTATCGTAAAACCTCCTAACACCATCTTCTAAATTGTATGTAAGTCCATACGTGGTATATATTAAATCAAAAAAGATCGATCCAATACGTATATAATTCAGTTTGACAAAGTAGACATACAATTTTGACAAAATTTTCTACAGAAATAAAATTTTAACAAAATTTTCTATAGAAATAAAATTTTCACAAAATTTTCTATAGAAATAAAAATTTTGACAAAATTTGCTATAGAAAGAAAATTTTGACAAAAATTTCTACGGAAATAAAATTTTAACAAAATTTTCTATAGAAATAAACTTTTGACAAAATATTCTATAGAAATAAAATCTTGGTAGATTATTTTTGGCTCGAGTGGCAACCATGATTATGAACCGAATAAAATTTGAACAAAATTTTCTATAGTAATAAAATTTTGACAATGATAAAAATTTTATTATGAACCGAAAAAATATTTAACAAAATTTTATCTAGAAATAAAATTTTGACAACATTTTCTATAGAAATAAAATGTTGGTAGATTATTTTTGGCTCTAGTGGCAACCATGATTATGAACCGATATGGACCAATTTTTGTGTGATTGGACCCATTTTGGTATGGTTGCTAGAGACCATATACTAACACCACGTTCCTAATTTGAACCGGATCGGATGAATTTTGCTCCTCCAAGAGGCTCCGGAGGTCAAATCTGGAGAACGTTTTATATGGGGGCAATATATAATTATGGACCGATATGGACCAATTCTGGCACGGTTGTTAAAGATCATATACTAACACCATGTTCCAAATTACAACCGGATTGGATGAAATTTGCTTCTCTTGGAGACTTCGCAAGCCAAATCTGGGGATCGGTTTATATGGGGGCTATACATAATTATGAACCGATGTGGACCAATTTTTGCATGGTTGTTAGAGACCATATACCAATATCATGTACCAAATTTCAGGCGGATCGGATGAAATTTGCTTCTCTTTGAGGCTCCGCAACCCAAATCTGGGGATCGGTTTATATGGGCGCTATATATAATTATGGACCGATGTGGACCAATTTTTGCACGGTTGTTAGAGACCATATACCAATACCATGTACCAAATTTCAGCCGGATCGGATGCAATTTGCTTCTCTTTGAGGCTTCGCAAACCAAATCTGGAGATCGGTTTATATGGCGTCTATATATAATTATGGACCGATGTGGACCAATTTTTGCATGGTTGTTAGAGACCATATACCAACATCATGTACCAAATTTCAGCCGGATCGGATGAAATTTGCTGCTCTTTGAGGCTCCGCAAGCCAAATCTGGGGAACGGTTTATATGGGGGCTATATATAATTATGGACCGATGTGGAAGGAAATTTAAAGATAAGTTATCCAATTAAATAACTTGGACACAAAAAAAAACTACTTTCAGCATTATGAACACTTTAAAGAGTTACCCAGCAAAAAATTTGGAAGTTCTTCCAAAGGCACGCCTTTAAAACCACTTCCTAAAATGTCCTCCCAAAGATGTTCTTCATTTGAACTACACATGAAGTTCTTTTAATTCAATTTTTTATAACTTGCTTTTTCATATTTTTTATGCGTGAATTTAACTTTTTTGTTTCAAATAGGGTAAAACGGAGTAAGAATTAACAAATATACATGGCCGTAAGTTCGGCCAGGCCGAATCTTATGTACCCTCCACCATGGATTGCATAGAAACTTGTACTAAAGACTGTCATCCACAATCGAATTACTTGGGTTGCGGTAACACTTGCTGATGACAAGGTACCTTACAACTTCTTAACACCGTCTTCTCAATTGTAAGTTAGTCCATACGGGGTATATATTGAACAAAAAAAAAGGCCGATTAAATACGCAAATAATTCAGTTTGACAAAATTTTCTGTAGAAATAAAATTTTGACAAAATTTTCTAAAGAAATAAAATCTTGACAAAATTTTGTATAGTAATAACATTTTGATAAAATTTTCTATCGTAATAAAATTTTGACAAAATTTTCTATAGTAATAAAATTTTGACAACATTTTCTATAGTAATAAAATTTTGATAAAATTTTCTATAGTAAACAAATTTTGACAAAATTTTCTATAGAAATAAAATTTTGGTAGATTATTGTTGGGGATCGGCTATATATAACTATAGACCGACACGAATTTTGGCATGGTTGTAAGCGGCCATATACTAGCGCAATGTACCAAATTTCACCACACTGAAAAAAATATTGTCGTGAGGTCAAAGATTTCATGTCTTTAAAATACGAATGCAAATTTTGCTTAACATAGAAGACGCATTTCTCTAATATAAAGTTTTTTTCCTTGTCCAAAAGTCGATAAACTTTTCAATGAAGTCGTATTGTCCTTATAATTAAGTGATTTGACTTAAAAATGGGTATCATAACATGAAAGAAAAACTGTTTGGGTTAAGGTCAACTTGACTTTAATAATTCAGAAAAATCCTTTAAATTTAATGAAATTGTCTTTAAATTTGTTGTCTTTTTGCATCTTGACTACAAAGCCAAAAATCGTTCAAATATAGAACATGTTTTTCAACACTTTATTTTAAAGACGATTTTTACTTGAAATATAGCATAATTTCTATTGGAAGTCGAGTTAATTCGGGAAATAAAGTTGTCGTTAACTCGTTTTTAAAGGATTTTATTAGCATATGAAGAAAAAAGGCTGAAAAAGCGACAAATTAAAATTTGCTTCCTAGAAGCAAGTACACAAAACCCAAATTTAAAAGGGAATTGTGTCTTAAAAGTATCCTTACTTGTATTCTCAGCATCTTTGGTTCGGAATCAATACCAAATTTTTTAAATATAAAGACAAAATCTTTGGAATCGGGAATGCTTTTTTTTCAGTGCACGTACCAAATTTCAACAAGGTCGGATGAATTTTGCCCCTCCAATAGCTCCGGAGTTCAAATCTGGGGATCGATTTAAATGGGAGTTATATATAATTAAGACCGGTATGGACCAATTTTTACATAGTTTTTAGAGACCATATATTAACACCACGTACCAAATTTCAGCCGGATCAGATGAAATTTGGTTCTCTTAGATGCTCCGCAAGCCAAATCGGGGAATCGGTTTATATGGGGGCTATATTCAATTATGTACCGATGTGGACCAATTTTTGCATAGTTTTTAGAAACCATATACTTACTTCATCTATCAAATTTCAGCCGGATCGGATGAAATTTGCTTCTCTATGAGGGTCCGCAAGCCAAATCTGGGAATCGGTTTCTATGGGTGGCTATATATAATTATGGACCGATGTGGACCAATTTTTGCATGGTTCTTTCAGACCATATATCAACACCAGGTACCAAATTTCATCCGATTCGGTAGAAATTTGGTACGTGGTATTATAGTATAGGGTCTCTAACCACCACGCAAAACTTGGTCCTTATCGGTCCGTAATTATATATATCGTCCATATAAACCGATCCCCAGATTTGAACTCCGGAGCCTCTTGGAACAGCAAATTTCATCCGATTCGGTTGAAATTAGGTACATTGCGCTGTATATGGCCGCTAACAGCCTTGCAAAAGTTGGTCCATATCGGTCTATAGTATATATATCCGATCGCAAATAACACAAAAATTGGTACATATCGCCAAAAATAATATAACAAAATGTTATTACTATAGAAAATGCCGTCAACATTTTATTTCTATAGAACATTTTGTCAAAATTTTATTACTATAGAAAATTTGGTCAAAATTTTAATTCTATAGAAAATTTTGTCAACATTTTATTACTACAGAAAATTTTGTCAAAATTTCATTTCTATAGAAAATTTTGTCAAAATTTTATTTCTATAGAAAATGTTGTCAAAATTTTATTCTATAGAAAATTTTGTCAAAATTTTATTTCTATAGAAAATGTTATCAAAATTTTATTTCTATAGAAAATTTTGTCAAAATTTCGTTTCTATAGAAAATTTTGTCAAAATTTTATTTCTATAGAAAATTTTGTCAAAATTTTATTTCTATAGAAAATTTTGTCAAAATTTTATTTCCGTAGAATTTTTTTTTAAATTTTTATTTCTATAGAAAATTTTGTCAAAATTTTATTTCTGTAGAAAATTTTGTCAAAATTTTAATTCTATAGAAAATTTTGTCAAAATTTTATTATTATAGAAAATTTTGTCAAAATTTCATTTCTATAGAAAATTTTGTCAAAATTTTATTTCTATAGAAAATTTTGTCAAAATTTTGTTTCTATAGAAAATTTTGTCAACATTTTATTTCTATAGAAAATTTTGTCAAAATTTTATTTCTATAGAAAATTTTGTCAAAATTTTATTTCTATAGAAAATGTTATCAAAATTTTATTTCCATAGAAATTTTTGTCAAAATTTTATTACTATAGAAAATTTTGTTAAAATTTTATTTCTATAGAAAATTTTGTCAAAATTTTATTTCTATAAGAATGTCAAAATTTTATTTCTATAGAAAATGTTATCAAAGTTTTATTTCTATAGAAAATTCGGTGAAATTAGGTACATTGCGCTAGCATATGGCCGCTAACAGCCATGCTAAAGTTGGTCCATATCGGTCTATAGTATATATATCCGATCTCAAATCACACAAAAATTGGTACATATCGCCAAAAATAATCTAACAAAATGTTATAACTATAGAAAATGCTGTCAGAATTTTATTTCTATAGAACATTTTGTCAAAATGTTATTACTATAGAAAATGTTGTCAAAATTTCCTTTCTATAGAAAATTTTCTCAAAATTATATTTCTATAGAAAATTTTGTCAAAATTTTAATTCTATAGAAAATTTTGTCAAAATTTTATTACTATAGAAAAATTTGTCAAAATATTATTTCTATAGAAAATTTTGTCAAAATTTTATTTCTATAGAAAATTTTGTCAAAATTTTATTTCTATAGAAAATTTTGTCAAAATATTATTTCTATAGAAAATTTTGTCAAAATTTTATTTCTAAAGAAAATTTTCTCAAAATTTTATTATTATAGAAAATGTTGTAAAAATTTTATTTCTGTAGAAAATTTTGACAAAATTTTATTTCTATAGAAAATGTTGTCAATATTTTAGTTCTATAGAAAATTTTGTCAAAATTTTATTACTATAGAAAATTTTGTCAAAATTTTAATTCTATAGAAAATTTTGTCAAAATTTTATTATTATGGAAAATTTTGTCAAAATTTCATTTCTATAGAAAATTTTGTCAAAATTTTATTTTTATAGAAAATTTTGTCAAAATTTTGTTTCTATAGAAAATTTTGTCAACATTTTATTTCTATAGAAAATTTTGTCAAAATTTTATTTCTATAGAAAATTTTGTCAAAATTTTATTACTATAGTAAATGTTGTCACAATTTTATTTCTATAGAAAATTTTGTCAAAATTTTATTTCTATA
Source organism: Haematobia irritans (assembly GCF_050003625.1). NCBI lineage: Eukaryota > Metazoa > Arthropoda > Insecta > Diptera > Muscidae > Haematobia > Haematobia irritans. The sequence goes on along the minus strand of NC_134398.1, from coordinate 164,174,081 downwards.
GAAAATTTTGTCAAAATTTTATTTCTATAGAAAATTTTGTCAAAATTTTATTTCTATAGAAAATGTTATCAAAATTTTATTTCCATAGAAATTTTTGTCAAAATTTTATTACTATAGAAAATTTTGTTAAAATTTTATTTCTATAGAAAATTTTGTCAAAATTTTATTTCTATAAGAATGTCAAAATTTTATTTCTATAGAAAATGTTATCAAAGTTTTATTTCTATAGAAAATTTTGTCAAAATTTTATTACTGTAGAAAATTTTGTCAAAATTTTATTTCTGTAGAAAATGTTATTAAAATTTTGTCAACATTTTATTTCTGTAGAAAATTTTGTCAAAATATAATTTCTATAGAAAATTTATTTCTATAGAAAATGTTATCAAAATTTTATTTCTATAGAAAATTTTGTAAAAATTTTATTACTATGGAAAATGTCAAAATTTTATTTCTATAGAACATTTTGTCAAAATTTTATTTTTATAGAAAATGTTGTCAAAATTTTATATCTATAGAAAATTTTGTCAAAATTTTATTTCTGTAGAAAATTTTGTCAAAATTTTATTTCTGTAGAAAATTTTATTTCTATAAACAATTTTGTCAAAATTTTATTTCTATAGAAAATGTTGTCAAAATTTTATTTCTATAGAAAATGTTGTCAAGATTTTATTTCTATAGAATATGTTGTGAAGATTTTATTTCTATAGAAAATTTTGTCAAACTGAATTATATACGTATTTTATCTGCCTTTTTATACCCTCCACCATAGGATGGGGGGTATATTAACTTTGTCATTCCGTTTGTAACACATCGAAATATTGCTCTAAGACCCCATAAAGTATATATATTCTGGGTCGTGGTGAAATTATGAGTCGATCTGAGCATGTCCGTCCGTCCGTCCGTCTGTTGAAATCACGCTAACTTCCGAACGAAACAAGCTATCGACTTGAAACTTTGCACAAGTAGTTGTTATTGATGTAGGTCGGATGGTATTGCAAATGGGCCATATCGGTCCACTTTTACGTATAGCGCCCATATAAACGGACCCCCAAATTTGGCTTGCGAGGCCTCTAAGAGAAGCAAATTTCATCCGATCCGGCTGAAATTTGATACATGGTGTTAGTATATGGTCTCTAACAACCATGCAAAAATTGGTCCACATCGGTTCATAATTATATATAGCCCCCATATAAACCGATCCCCCGATTTGGCTTGCGAGGCCTCTAAGAGAAAAAAATTTCATCCGATCCGGCTGAAATTTGGTACATAGTGTTAGCATATGGTCTCTAACAACCACGCAAAAATTGGTCCACATCGGTCCATAATTATATATAGCCCCTTATAAACCGATCCCCAGATTTGACCTCCGGTGCCTTTAGGAGAAGCAAAATTCATCCGATCTGCTTGAAATTTGGTACGTGGTGATCGTATATGATATTTAACAACCATGCCAAAAGTGGTCCATAATCATATATTGCCCCATATAAACCGATACCGAGATTTGGTTTTGGAGCCTCTTGGAGGAGCAAATTTCATCCGAGTCAATTGAAATTTGGTACATTGTGCTAGTATATGGTCGTTAACAACCATGCCATATCGGTCTATAGTTATATATATCCCTCAGATAAAGCGATTTCCAATCACACAAAAATTGGTCCATATCAAGTTCATAATTGTATATAGCGCCCATATAAGCGACCCCCATATTTCAATTCTGGCTCTCTACGTACCGTGCAAAAAGTCCATATCGATTCGCAATTATTTGTAGACTTAACTATACATAACTTCTTTGTCTAATATATACCACGACTAACTCACAATTTAGAAAACGATGTTAAGAAGTTTTAAGATACCACAACCCAAGTATTTCGATTGTGGATGACAGTCTTTCGTAGAAGTTTCTACGCAATCCATGGTGGAGGGTACATAAGATTCGGCCTGGCCGAACTTACGGCCGTATACACTTGTGTTTGTTTAATATATACCCCTATTGTCTTACTTATAATTTAGAAGACGGTGTTAAGAAGACTTGACATCGGCAAGTGTTACCGCAACCGAGGTAATTCGATTGTGGATGACAGTCTTTAGTAGAAGTTTCTACGCAATCCATGGTGTAGGGTACATAAGATTCGGCCTGGCCGAACTTACGGCCGTATGTAATTGTTTATTTGTCAGTAGAGACAAAAAAAACTGTAGTAAAAAATTATCAACTCTGAATGAATAGTAAATAATGGTAGAATTTTACAGTGTGTATCGTTTTTTAATGAAAACTTAAAGTTTCAAAAAAAAAAAAAAAATAACACTTAAAAATCACCTTATTGAGAATGAAAGAGATATGTAACTAAACGTATAGTCTCTTCTATTGAAATGTTATTTCAAAAGTATATTTAGCTGGAAATATTATTGAATAGCTTGTAACTGCACATGACGTAGAAAATCTGGAAATTCCAGCCCATTGGAATCCATCTGGCAACCCTATATAGCCCCCATGTGTATATATCAGCCTATTTCAAAAAATCGGGTCGTACTGCTAACCAACCAATAATGCTCAATACTCAAGATAAGTCTTAGCCTATATTTGAATCGTTTGTATTGTAAATCTCAGAATTCAATATTTCAGTTAATTTAAGCATGATTTCTTTTAATAAAGGAAAATTTGCATTAGTTCAGAAACATACCACTTTAACGGACGGACTCAAATTCTGAAAATGTGTGTTTTAAATTTAACATTTTTTTTCAACCATAGATTATAAATTTTTTTTAATAAATATTATTTTAAATTATTATTTTAAAGAAATTTGACTTTAATATTTTGTAAATTGCGCAACCTTAAATTTTGATTGCGTTATCATCACGTAATGAAATTTGTCCTGAATTGTGTGTATATTGCGCATCCTAAAATTGAGGTTGCGTACTCTTTAGTATCACGTAAATTTTTTTTTAGTGTGGGATGGTATCAACCATGATAAAAGTTTTGAGATCCTCTTAGAAGTCTAAGATCGAATTCAAGGCCCTCGTATACATGAGAGAACACAAATTTGTTTAGATTTTCTTTTCTTGTACCAACTCAGGTGTTCTGGTATTATGGTGTATCACATAATTTGCATTGAAAAGATTTCCAAAGCTAAAAGATCACAATCCTTGAGGCTTAACTATGGAATAAATTCTTATAGTTATTATGTCCATTTTATTCTAACAATGTCTTTATATCTTTACAAATATATTATTTATGAAACTTATTGCAAGCACAATTCCATACCGAAACCAATGCACAGATGAAAAACGAGCAGAACATTAAGACAAAAGAATTGAAAAAAAAAATAAACATATTTTCGATGTCACTGCAACTGAGGTCCCTCTATTGACATTCATATGGATGAAGACCATGTTTGTAAAAAGTGGAACTTCTGATCATATGGTACCCATAACTTTGAGATACGAATACTGAGTATGAGAGAGTTCCAAAAGCAAAAGGAAATTAATAAAAAGGCCTTACTATAGGCCTTTTTTAGGCCATATCAATCAGTCTAAGCATCAAGTATAGCATAGATGGTGTTACAAACTTAGCAAGGCACAAGGCATAAAAGCCGGCATTTTCGTGCAATATTTTTTTTTACAATTTTAACTCAGCAACAGTGCATCGATGAACTTAATTGAATTTTTGGCGGTGAAGCTCCGTCAAGGACCAGTGTTTATCGAAGGGACGGTGAATTCAACCGAGGTGGTACGACGTACTTCGTGAAGTCCAAGTTATGAAAATCTGAAACAAGGCATTTCTGTGAGTAATCATCCCGCAATCAGATATGAAAACTTGGCGTTGTTTTACTTTCTTTAATATAATTAAATTTTAATTAAAATAAACTTTATATTCGTTGCTTCAAAAAAGTTTTTATTAAATTTAAAACTCAAATTTTGGAAATTTGCATCCCTCGGCATGTCTTTGAACTAAAGCAAAATTTCCTTAAAATTAGGGAACGCATTCTTTACTTATTTTTATTGAAAAAAATACTGAAGTTTTAAATTTAAGATAAAAACGCTTCAAATATAGGTTGGGATTTATTTTGAGAATTTAGCATGTGTGGTTTAAAGTTTTTTTTTTTTTTTGGCAATAAGAAAAACAATTTACTATGAAGAACCCATTTTAATTTAGATTTTTAAACTGGAATTTGTTTGTACGTGAATAGCTTTATTAAAGTACCACGAAAAAATAATGAAAATTCCATAAATGCGATCTTATTTTTAATTTTATTGACCCTAGATTTAAAACAAAAAAAAACAAAAACAAAAAAAATAGAAATAAAAATAAAATTTGAAAATTTTCTAAAAAAATTAAATTATAGAATTAAATTTTTGACAAAAAGTTTCCAAATTTTCAATAGAAATAAAAAATAAAAAATTTAGACAACAAAATTTTCTATAGAAATAAACTTTTGACAAAAATGTCTATAGAAATAAAAATCAGACAAAATTTTCACAGAAATAAAATGTTGACAAAATTGTACACAGAAATAAAATTTTGACAAAGATATAAAAATTTGACAAAGTTTTCTATAGAAATAAATTTACTTTGGGTTTAGTCAATTACCCGAATTTATTCCGATAATTGGTTGATGGTTTTGCTGCAAGTAGAGGGTGCTGATGAGGAATGTGGCAATTCCGAAACGGACGTCCATCCAACCATTTTGCAGTCTACATTGATTTGTCCAAATAAATTTGACAATATAATTTTCCTTTGTTGGTTAAGCTAGAAGTCAAAAAAACATATATGAAATAAAATTTTGACAAAATTTTCTTACGAAATAAAATTTTTGCAATATGTTCTATTGAAATAAAATTTTGACCAAATTTTCTATAGAAATAAAATTTTGACAAAAATTTGCTATAGAAATAAAATTTTGACAAAATTTTCTATAGAAATAAAATTTTGTCAACATTTTCTATAGACATAAAATTTTGACAAAATTTTCCATAGAAATAAAATTTTGACTAAATTTTCTATAGTGATAAAATTTTGACAAAATTTTCTATAGAAATAAAGTTTTGACAAATTTTTCTACAGAAATAAAATTTTGACAAATTTTTCTACAGAAATAAAATTTTGACAAAATTTTCTATAGAAATAAAATTAGCCCAAATAAATTTGACAAACATTCTTTTCCTCTGTTGGTTAAGCTACACTTGTAGTTTAGTCAATGTATGGTTTTAAGCTGCAATAAAAAACAACAACAATGCTTAAAGAACAAACCCAACAATAACAAAACAAAACAAATGGAAAAAGAAGAGGAGGCACGCTCAAAATAAACCCAGCCATGTGAATTCAAATCGATGATTTGACAGTGGCATAGGAAAAGAGATATGTTTGTTTCGAATTTATTTCGGCATAAGCCGGCTATCAATGTAAAACCTTTTTTCGGAGGGTTCAAGTGTGGTTTTTGTTGGGTTTAATAAACTGCCTGAATTTATGCTGATAATTGGTTGATAGTTTTGCTGCAAGTAGAGGATGCTGATGAGGAATGTGGTAATTCCGAAACGTGCGTCCATCCAACCATCTTGCAGTCTATAGGGCTTTGCCCAAATAAATTTGACAAACATTCTTTTCCTCTGTTGGTTAAGCTACACTTGTAGTTTAGTCAATGTATGGTTTTAAGCTGCAATAAAAAACAACAACAGAAATAAAATTTTGAAAAATTTTTCTATAGAAATAACATTTTGACAAAATTTTCCATAGAAATAAAATTTTGACTAAATTATCTATACACAGCAAAAAATTTCACGAAAATTTTTCCAATTAAAATCTTACTTGAGTTTTAAAAAATATTCAATTAAAAATTTAAGTAATCCAACAAATTATTTAATTGAAGTAAAAATCAATCACACAAATTAATAGTATCAATTAATTTTTTAATTGGATCAATTAGTTTTTTAATTGATACTATCATTTCTGTGATTGAAGACATTTCAATCAAAGAATTAATTGGATCAATTAATTTCGTGATTGAATCAGAAAAAAAAAATTTTTTGTGTTAGAGATAAAATTTTGACAAAATTTTCAATAGAAATAAAATTTTGACAAATTTTTCTATAGAAATAAAATTTTTAATTATATTTTATGTTAGCCTGATACCGAAACAGGCAATTGACGTCCAAATGCATTATATTTAATTATACAATTATTTTTCGAGCTTTATGGACAGATATAGATTAAGGAACATGGTTAATAGAGCCATTGAAAAGAAAACGCCAGATACAATTCTATACACGCCTGGACTGTACTCCTTCATGAAGGTTTATATTATTCCCATATACAAATATTTATATTTTAACTGGTTTGGAGAAAATTGTTTGTACTTCTACAAAATCTCTTGAACAAAAATTTAAATCAGATTATGGGAAACGTTTAAATCTGAACCAATTTTGAGGCAACTTCGCAAAAGGGTATTTATGATTTATTGGTCGATTGATGTGTATTAGAGTAATAGGAAACTTTGAGTCATTTTTACAAGTTTTCGACTTAGCAGTGGCGATTTTATAAGGAAAATGTGGGTATTTTGACCTAAATCGGAAAAACATATATATGGAAGCTATATCTAAATCTGAACCGATTTTTTTTTAAATCAATAGCGATTGTCTTTGAGCCAAATGAAAACTCTCTGCCAAATTTTAGGACGATCGGACTTAAATTGCGACCTGTACTGTGCACACAAAATTCAGACAGACAGACGGACAGACAGACAGATAGACGGCCATCGCTAAATCGATGGGTCTCAGACTTTTCCTTCTTGGCGTTACATACAAATGGACAAACTTATTATACCCTGTACCACAGTAGTGAAGGGTATACAAATGTTGGCATCATTTTCTATAGAAATAAAATTGCGACAAAATTTTGATAGAAATAACATTTTGACAAAATGTTCTACAGAAATAAAATTTTGACAAAATTTTCTATAGAAATAAAGTTTTGAAAAAATTTTGAGAAAATTTTCTTTAGAAATAAAATTTTGACAAAATTTTCTATAGAAATAAAGTTTTGACAAAGTTTTCTATAGAAATAAAATTTTGAAGAAAAAACCTCTATAGAAATAAAATTTTGACAAAATTCTCTATAGAAATAAAATGTTGACAAAATTTTCTATTGAAATAAAATTTTGACAAAATATTCTATAGAAATAAAATTTTTATAAAATTTTCTATAGAAATACAATTTTTACAAAATTTTCTATAGAAATTTAATTTTGATTTAGGTCTCATAATAGCCTTCCCAGTAAAAAAAAAATTGTTTTGAAAACATTTTGAAAAAATTGTCTATAGAAAAAAAAAAATACAAAATTTTCTGTAAAACAATTGACAAAATTTTCTACAGAAAGAAATATTCTTGACAAAATTTTCTATAGAAATAAAATCTTGAAAACATTTTCTATGGAAACAAATTTTGTCATCATTTTCTATAGAAATAAAATTTTGAAAAAATTTTCTATAGAAATAAAATTTTTACAAAATTTTCTTTATTTTAACTGCACACACACAAACAATTTTTTTCTGATTCAATCACGAAATTAATTGATCCAATTAATTTTTTAATTGAAATGTCTTCAATCACAGAAATAATAGTATCAATTAAAAAATTAATTGGAGGTCAATTAAAAAATTAATTGATACTATTACTTTTTGTGATTGATTTTGGTATCAATTAAAAAATTTGTTGAATCAATTAAATTTTTAATTGAATATTTTTTAAAACTCAATTAAAATTTTAATTGGAAAATTTTTGGTGAATTTTTTTTTCTGTGCAGGAGGTTCATTTGAGTCAATTTTTTTATAACCCGCTTCTTTAATATTTTTAATGGGAAAGTTATTTTTTTCTTTCAAATAGGTTAAAAACATATAAAGAATTAATAAAATGATACACATTATTTAAATTTAGCCGAAAAAGATGTAAAATCCTTTCTAGGAAAGTTGCTAATGTTTGAAAATATTTGATGACAAACGATCCAGACAAGCGTAATAATGCATTAAAAATCATAAACAAATTTTAAAAGTCATTCATTTGCCAAAATATCACAAAATATATTAATTCATATCCAAAACACTGAATTCACCTCACACCGTAAGAAGTGATGCCAATTCAGTAGCGGCTGTTGAAATGGTGGACATCCGTCCTATGACAAGCCCATGTTAAATTCATTGCTTCTGCGTCAATTTGGCACCACTTCCGGATCCAAAAAGAACATTTTCACTACTTTTTTGGCGACGCTTGTTTTGCTGGGTTATTGATATAGATGTTCGAATGAAGATTTCAGCTAAATAAAAAGGCCTCAAAATCTAAATCATATCCTAAGTGTGACTAACTCCTTTATCTCTTTCGAGTTTGTTTAAAAATAAGATATGCTTTGAATTTTATTTTAAATGCATTTAAGCATATTCGAGAGCATAAAGAATAAGCAAACATTCGAAACTAAAACGAACAAAAGGCATAACAAAAAACACAACAAATTCGAAACGTACGAATTGTCTTTGAAAAACATGTTGCATAGTTGGCTTTTGTCAGTTGACAGTATAAATTATGTAAAGAAACAATAGTTCAAATGCATAAAGTTTATACAAAAAGAGCACATCATATAGTTATATGGTTTAAGTTAGTCAGTTGTTCTTGATCTTATGGAATGCATGAATTAAATTGAGATTGAGACAAAGCTAAGTCGTTTCGTGTACACCATAGATTTAGATAACAGAAATTTATGTAATAATCCACACAGAACGAAAAAATAATTTTATTTCATAAAAAAAATTTGAAGATCCAAATAAAATGTTATCCAATTTTTTTTTTTGCAATAAACATTTCTAAAGATTCTACGTCCAGAGTTGCATGTGTTTTATTGAAAACATTTTCTAATTGGAACTGATAAAAAAATTCACTATTCAACAAAAATATTGCAAGGATTTGAACATTTACAAAACCAATAAAGAAATCCATTATTCAACTATTATGTCGTAGAACATTTTAAGTTGAATATCGATAAAAAATCCACAATTTGATAAAAAATATCGTAAGTGATTTATTGAAAAAAGTCGTAAACTTTTTATCAATTTTTTCTTCATTGTATTTAGTTAATATATCCGCCACTTGATAAAAAATATTGTTAGTTTATCCAAATTAAAAAAAAAAAAACAAGTAAGGAAAGTCTAAAGTCGGGCGGGGCCGACTATATTATACCCTGCACCACTTTGTAGATCTACATTTTCGATACCATATCACATCCGTCAAATGTGTTGGGGGCTATATATAAAGGTTTGTCCCAAATACATACAATTAAATATCACTCGATTTGGACAGAATTTGATAGACTTCTACAAAATCTATAGACTCAAAATTTAAGATGGCTAATGCAATAGGGTGGAACACAATTTTAGTAAAAAATAACATATGCACTAACTTATAATACCCTGTTCCATAGTGTGGCGCAGGGTATAAAAAAAATATGGGAAACATTTAAATCTGAAGCAATTTTAAGGAAACTTCTCAAAAGTTTATTTATGATTTATCGCTCGGTATATATATGTATTAGAAGTTTAGGAAAACTAGAGTCATTTTTACAACTTTTCGACTAAGCAGTGGCGATTTTACAAGGAAAATGTTGGTCGAAATCAGAAAAACATATATATGGGAGCTAAATCTAAATCTCAACCGATGTCAACCAAATTTTTCACGCATAGCTACAATGCTAATTCTACTCCCTGTGCAAAATTTCAACTAAATCGGAGTTAAAAATTGGCCTCTGTGGTCATATGAGTGTAAATCGGGCGAAAGCTATATATGGGAGATATATCTAAATCTGAACCGATTTCAACCAAATTTGGCACGCATAGCTACAATGCTAATTCTACTCCCAGTGCAAAATTTCAACTAAATCGGAGTTAAAAATTGGCCTCTGTGGTCATATGAGTGTAAATCGGGCGAAAGCTATATATGGGAGATATATCCAAATCTGAACCGATGTCAATCAAATTTGGCACGCATAGCTACAATGCTAATTCTACTCCCTGTGCAAAATTTCAACTAAATCGGAGCAAAAATTGGCCTCTGTGGTCATATGAGTGTAAATCGGGCGAAAGCTATATATTGGAGCTATATCTAAATCTGAACCGATTCCAACCAAATTTGGCACGCATAGCTACAATGCTAATTCTACTCCCTGTGCAAAATTTCAACTAAATCGGAGTTAAAAATTGGCCTCTGTGGTCATATGAGTGTAAATCGGGCGAAAGCTATATATGGGAGATATATCCAAATCGGAACCGATTTCAACCAAATTTGGCACGTATAGCTACAATGCTAATTCTACTCAATGTGCAAAATTTCAACTAAATCGGAGTTAAAAATTGGCCTCTGTGGTCATATGAATGTAAATCGGGCGAAAGCTATATATGGGAGCTATATCTAAATCTGAACCGATTTCAACCAAATTTGGCACGCATAGCTACACTGCTAATTATACTCCCTGTGCAAAATTTCAACTAAATCGGAGCAAAATATTGGCCTCTGTGGTCATTTGAGTGTAAATCGGGCGAAAGCTATATATGGGAGATATATCTAAATCTGAACCGATTTCAACCAAATTTGGCACGCATAGCTATAATGCTAATTCTACTCCCTGTGCAAAATTTCAACTAAATCGGAGCAAAAAATTGGCCTCTGTGGGCAAATGAGTGTAAATCGGGCGAAAGCTATATATGGGAGCTATATCTAAATCTGAACCGATTTGGCTGATATTTTGCAAGTTTTTCGAGACTCATAAAATATTCGGTTGTACGGAATTTGAGGAAGGTCGGTTGATATACACGCCAATTATGACCAGATCGGTGAAAAATATATATGGCAGCTATATCTAAATCTGAACCGATTTTTTCCAAAATCAATAGGGATCGTCTTTGAGCCGAAACAGGACCCTATACCAAATTTTTGGACAATCGGATTAAAATTGCGAGCTGTACTTTGCACACAAAAATACATCAACAGACAGACAGACAGACGGACATCGCTAAATCGACTCAGAATTTAATTCTAAGACGATCGGTAAACTAAACGATGGGTCTCAGACTTTTCCTTCTTGGCGTTACATACAAATGCACAAACTTATTATACCCTGTACCACAGTAGTGGTGATGGGTATAAAAATTAGGTTGTCGACATTGCATATATAATTTTTGACTCCAAACTCATTCTATCTCGAATTCAAAGCGACGGGAGGTGACTGTTGAAATGGGCGACATAGGTGTACTATTTGGCTGAGCCGTGACAAATCCAAGTCATCTTGTTCTACAATAAAGCCGGATCATGCACCTACGACTATCAACAATTCCGCTCTCTGTCAAACCAGCCGATTTTTATTGAAACAGCAAACAACTGATTTGTCGAGAGGTTAAAGGAGATCGAAAACAAAACCATATAACCCAATGCAACCATTACCAAATTTTCATCTGTCCACCTTTAGTTGTGTTGAAACAAATCATTCAAACGTTTATACCAATACTTTAAGTGTAGAGCACATCACCAAACCCTAAAGGAGACCAAATAATATTAAATATTCTCTACATTGAAATATTGTATTTGAAATGTTACAACGAACCAATAAGAACACGATATAGATAAATTTACAAAATATTTTCAGAATTAAAAGCATTGTTATCTTAAGCATATGCTTCCCGATATGAACTGAATGCTTCATTAAAAAATCATTTCTTTTATATGGTAATAGGAATATTGCAGTAACTGGCTGGAGAATATGCTGCAATCTTCATAAAATTCAAGCATGATGAATATTTGTTTTAAAGTTTGGATTTATAATCGTTTTGTTTACAATAAAGGTAAAAATAGCCTTCCAAATTAACATTTGATAAAAGTTATGAGAGAGGAATATCTCGCGTCCATTTTAAAAACCATTTATTAACTAGTGAGTGTACCAGCATTTCGGGTATACAGAAAACACATTTTTTTTTTGATTCAATCACGAAATTAATTGATCTAATTAATTGCAATTTCGTCATTCATTATTTTCAAATTCTAATAAATCACAGTATTAATTAGAAATAAATCCTACACTTGACTAAAAATTACAGTGAAACCTTTCAAACTTGGATACCCTAAAAACCGGGTCAAAGTTATCGTGAAACGTCAATGGTCTTCTTAAAATAGTACTAAATTTCCGATCTACACTGAAATATGCTCTGTCGAATTCAATTTTCGAATTTGAAACATTTATTCCCAATAGAGACTTATGGGGTTCCATGATTTTAAACTTATTGCTTATTACAGAAGTTTACAAAATAAAATTTTTTTCGTGTAACATATATTTGATAACACACGCAGAGAAGGAATATGATCACCTCAACCATGTTTGGAGAGCAAAATGCTATTTTTGGACGGTGACCATGGAGCTTTTTTTGTCGCAAAAATGTTGTTTTCTCGGCAAACATATACATGGTTGCCGAAGTCAGACATAGGCTTTTTGAGAAAATAACATGGTTGCCGCAAACATGTTGCATGTTCTCCGTCCAAAAATAACATTTTGCTCTCGAAACATGGTTGAGGTGATCATATTCCTTCTCTGCGTGCATGTGACTTTTCTTATGTACTTGGCTTTGCGGAATTCGAAAAACAAATTAAATTTTTTTTATGGAACAGTTTTTGAGATATCTCGTTATTTTTAGTTTTTCGCTCTTTTTTCACTAAACAAATTATATATCGAGTTAGAAATGTCCGATTATATCATTGTTGATACTTAAATCAAAGGTATCGAACAATTGTGTATAATTTTTTTCTTATAGTTAGTATTATTACTTACGCTAGAGTATCATCTATACGACCATGAAGAGAAACAATTTTCATACCCTCCACCATAGGATGGGGGGTATATTAACTTTGTCATTCCGTTTGTAACACATCGAAATATTGCTCTAAGACCCCATAAAGTATATATATTCTGGGTCGTGGTGAAATTCTGAGTCGATCTGAGCATGTCCGTGAGTCCGTCTGTTGAAATCACGCTAACTTACGAACGAAACAAGCTATCGACTTGAAACTTGGCACAAGCAGTTGTTATTGATGTAGGTCGGTCGGTATTGCAAATGGGCCATATGGGTCCACTTTTACGTATAGCACCCATATAAAAGGACCCCCAAACTTGGCTTGCGGATACTCTAAGAGAATAAAATTTCATCCGATAGTATATGGTCTCTAACAATTATGCAAAAATTGGCCCACATCAGTCCATAATTATATATAGCCCCATATAAACCGATCCCCAGATTTGGCTTGCGGAGCCTCTAAGAGAAGCAAATTTCATCCGATCCGGCTGAAATTTGGTACATGGTGTCAGCATGTGATCTCTAACAACCATGCAAAAATAAGTCCACATCGGTCCATAATTATATATAGCCCCCATATAAACCGATCCCCCGATTTGACTTACGGAGCCTTTAAGAGAAGCAAATTTCATCCGATCCAGCTGAAATTTGGTACATGGTGTTAGTATATGGTCTCTAACAACTGCACAAAAATTGGTCCACATCGGTCTATAATTATATATAGGCCACATATAAACCTCTCCCCCGATTTGGCTTGCGGAGCCTCTAAGAGAAGCAAATTTCATCCGATCCGGCTGAAATTTGGTACATGGTGTTAGTATATGGTCTCTAATGACCATACAAAAATTGGTCCACATCGGTCCATAATTATATATAGCCCCCATATAACCCGATCACCAGATTTCACCTCCGGAGCCTCTTGGAAGACCAAAATTCATCTGATTCAGTTGAAATTTGGTACGTGGTGTTAATATATGGCTCCATATAAACCGATCACCAGATCTGACCTCCGGAGCCTCTTGGAAGACCAAAATTCGATTCGGTTGAAATTTGGTACGTGATGTTAACATAGTATATGGTATCCAACAACCATACAGGAATTGGTCGAAATCAATCTCTAATTATATATAGCCGTTAACAACCATGCCTAACTAGGTACATATTGGTCTATAGTTATATGTAGCCCTCAGATAAATCGATCCCCACTCACACAAAAATTGGTCCATAACAACTTCATAATTATATATAGCCCACATATAAGCGACCATATTTCAATTCTGGCTCTCTACGTACCGTGCAAAAGTCCATATCGATTTGTAGACTTACCTATACATACCTTTTTTGTCTAATATATACCACGTATGGTCTAACTCACAATTTAGAAAACGATGTTAAGAAGCTTTAAGATACCACAACACAAGTAATTCGATTGTGGATGACAGTCTTTCGTAGAAGTTTCTACGCTATCCATGGTGGAGGGTACATAAGATTCGGCCTGGCCAAACATACGGCCCGTATATACTTGTTTTCAGAGGTTTATACTTTTCCGGCGGAGGCACGATTATTCGTCATGTCAATACCTTTCATTTAAGTGCCAATATCGGACATTTCTAATAATAATTTGTTTAGTGAAAAAAGAGCGAAAAACTAAAAATAACGGGATATTTCAAAAATTGTTCCACAAAAATTTGTTTAACATTTTTTTTCGAATTCGGCAGATCAAAATACATAAGAAAAATCATCTCTCATCAAATGTACATTTTCAGTGTAAATTAGTGTTATCAGTTTAAAATCATGGAACCCAAAAGTCATTATTAGGAATAAATTCGAAAGTTGATTTTTCCAGAGTATAACGGGTTGGCTGATAAGTCCCCGGTCTAACAAAGAAAAACACATTTTTTTGTCAAAATTCGTTTTTATAATTCAACATAGTTCCCTTCAAGAGCGATACAACGATTATAACGACCTTCCAATTTTTTGATATCATTTTGGTAGTATTCCTTCGGTTTTGCCTCAAAATAGGCCTCAGTTTCGGCGATCACCTCTTCATTGCAGCCAAATTTTTTCCCTGTGTGCATCCTTTTGAGGTCTGGGAACAAGAAAAAGTCGCTGGCGGCCAGATCTGGAGAATGCGTTGGGTGGGGAAGCAATTCGAAGTCCAATTCATGAATTTTTGCCATCGTTCTCAATGGCTTGTGGCACGGTGCGTTGTCTTGGTGGAACAACACTTTGTTTTTCTTCATATGGGGCCGTTTTGCCGCGATTTCGACCTTCAAACGCTCCAATAACGCCATATAATAGTCACTGTTGATGGTTTTTCCCTTCTCAAGATAATCGATAAAAATTATTCCATGCGCATCCCAAAAAACAGAGGCCATTACTTTGCCAGGGGACTTTTGAGTCTTTCCACGCTTCGGAGACGGTTCATCGGTCGCTGTCCACTCAGCCGACTGTCGATTGGACTCATGAGTGTAGTGATGGAGCCATGTTTCATCCATTGTCACATATCGAGGGAAAAACTCGGGTGTATTACGAGTTAACAGCTGAAAACACCGCTCAGAATCATCAACACGTTGTTGTTTGTGGACAAATGTGAGCTCGCGCGGCACCCATTTTGCAGAGAGCTTCCTCATATCCAAATATTGATGAATGATATACCAACACGTTCCGTTGATATCTTTAAGGCCTCTGCTATCTAGATCAACTTCATTTTACGGTCATTCAAAATCATTTTGTATTTTTTTATGTTTTCGTCGGTAACCACTCTTTCGGGCGTCCACTGCGTTCACCGTCCTCCGCGTTCATTTCACCACGCTTGAATTTTGCATACCAATCAATTATTGTTGATTTCCCTGGGGTAGAGTCCGGAAACTCATTATCAAGCCACGTTTTTGCTTCCACCGTATTTTTCCCCTTCAGAAAACAGTATTTTATCAAAAAACGAAATTCCTTTTTGTCCATTTTTTTTTCACAATAACAAAAGTTGCTTCACAAAAGACGCTCTATCTCACAAACTAAATGACTTACAGACGTCAAATTTGACACGAATCATTTGAAGGTTGTTGCTATATAAACATAATATGCATTTAATACTAGCGACGCCATCTATGTGTCAGCCAACCTCTTATTCCAATTTGCTTTGCAAATTTGGAATTATTTTGAGAAGACCACTGACGTTTCTTCCGACCAATGGTGCAGCTAGCAAAGCAGTTTACATTGCAGTTTGGCCAATATGTCAAATGCCAATATATAGGTAGGATTAGGTCATTGGCGAAGCTAAGAAATTGCTCCTCCCTCCACCACAGGATGGGGGGTATATTAAATTTGTCATTCCGTTTGTAACACTTCGAAAGTATATATATTATGTGTCAGTGAGCTAAATATGGAATGAGTCAGCACTCAGTGATAAGACATTTGTCCAGCTATTTAGACACTCGCCACCATAAAATTGGGTCTATACTAATTTTGTCATTCCGGGCAAATCATACGAGAAAAATTGATCTCAGGCACCAAAGAATATATAAATATACATTTTTGGTCGTGATAAAACTTTTAGTCGATTTTCTAATGTCCGTCTGTTGACATAGAGCTACGAAACGAAACGAAACCAGCCACCGACTTGAAACTTGGCGCAAGTACTTCTTACTGATGTGGACCGAGTTTTTTTTCGAATAGACAATATCGGACCACGTGTAATCATAGCTCCCACATAAACCGATCCTCACATTGGACGAGAGGATGCAATTTTCAGTTGATTTGGTGATATGGCTACACGCAAAAAGCCCGATTCAATATGCCGAATATATTTGTTTTTACTTTCGTCTTTTCCGGGATCATATTCAGACTCGTAGGTTAATCTCATATGTAGATTCGTTCCAACCTTATGTAAAAACCGATTCGTAAGCCCCCCTTTGCACAACAATTCTTTGTCACCCACAGTATTAAGGATAATATGCCTTCTTGTTGCGTTACCTAGGTCTACTTTGGTCGCTCCTAATCTCTGTTTTAATCATAGTGAAAATTATCTTGAAATTGAGCAGTGACTTTCTGATTCATACAAGCTGCACCTAAATATTTCAATATCCACATTCAAACGAAAAAAAACCAACTCAAACGATAACCGCAAAAAAATCAATTCATTTGCAAACTTTTTACTGATGATCGTCATTATTTCAATTTAATCCCATTTATCAATTGAATGGACTTTAATCTCTGGCCAGTATTTTTTTTTTCCTTCGGTCCATAAGCATGGTAGATTTTTTTGGACGATTTGTTTACGAACCACAGTTTGTTTCTCTCCTCAAGTTTTCTCTTTTTTTGGTTTTATTTGAATAATTCACGCACATCCTATTTCACTTGTTAGATGATCAATCTTTTTATGGTTAAAATGTTCAATTAACGTACGAACATATTAAAGACATGGTCACATAGTCTCCAAATGCTATAACGTTGTTATGTGGTCGTGGTCAAACCTAGATCCCAGACATTCATGGTGGTAGATGGAGTTTGCTTTTAGTTCGAACAAGCCGCAGGAATTCGATCGTTGGGGAGGACGACAACCAAGAGGTCCACCATTCACACACATGCAAAACGCATTGCAAACGGAGCCAACGAAAAGACATCTGAGAAATGCACTTTAGCCCAAAACAATCACATCGCTTAATATTGGGGTCCCAAAGCAATATTTGGTCAAAATGAATGCACTCACAATGCTGCTACTCTTCCATACAATGGAGGAGTGATTCGCATAAAAAAAAATCTCAAGAAAATCAAATATCCACCAAGAGCAAGCAATGAACTGAAATACTAAACTAAAAGAATCGCCAGAAGTAAATCTGTAAGACCACAAGTACAAAAAAAAAACTCCAGCAGTATCGCAAATATTGGGAAAACAAGCCAAGAACAAGTTGGCTTAATGTATGGCTCAAATATAAAATCTAAAATCTGTAACTGATTTGGGAATCCAAGCCAAACAAAAAAAACTGAAATTGAATGCCAAACTACAAAAACAACGGCAATGGCATTACAACAAACTCTAAACTGCGTAAAATTTCAATATGGTAATGCATCGGCAATGGTGGATGGATAAACATCTCACATCTTTGGACAAACGAAGCGGCATTTTTCTTGTCTATTTCTTTCAGTTTTTTTTAGTTTTTGCTTCCTCCTGGACTTGATGGCCACCACTAGAACTGTAGTAGGACAAAGGATAAACAATGGTATCGCACTAAAACGAAAACGGGAACGAAAAGTATTGCCATGTATAGATAATAATCAATTACTTAAGGGATAAAATGGTGCACAGATTTTGATTCTATAAACCTCCGTTAGAACTCACGACTTGTATGCAAACGGGTCCTGGATCACGGTTGCTACTTGAGCCAAAAAAAAAAAAATTCTACCAAAATTTGGACAAAATAAAAACATAAAAAAATCTTATATTGCAAATTGTCAAAATTTTAAATCTGTGGCAAATGTTTTCAAAATTTTATTTCTTTAGCAAATGTCCTCAAAATTTTATTTCAATAGAAAATTTTCTCACAGTATTATTTATAAAGAAAATTTTGTCAAAAATTTATCTCTGTAGAACATTTTGTCAAAATTTTATTTCTATAGAAAATTTTGTCAAAATTATATTTCTATAGAAAATTTTAACGAAATTTTATTTCTATAGAAAATTTTATTTTATATGGAAAATTTTGTAAAATTTTATTTCTATAGAAAATTTTGTCAAAATTTTATTTCTATAGAAAATTTTCTCAAAATTTTATTTCTATAGAAAATTTTCTCAAAATTATTATTTCTATAGAAAATTTTAACAAAATTTTATTTCTATAGAAAATTTTAACAAAATTTTATTTTATATGGAAAATTTTGTCAAAATTTTATTTCTATAGAAAATATTGTGAAATTTTTATTCCTATAGAAAATTGTGTCAAAAATTTTATTCCTATAGATTATATTGTCAAAATTGTACTGCTATAGCAAAATTTGTAAAAATTTTATTTCTATAGAACATTTTGTCAAAATTGTATTTCTATAGAAAATTTTGTCCAAATTTTATTTCTATAGAAAATTTTAATAAAATTGTATTTCTATAGAAAATTTGTCAAAATTTTGTTTCTATAGAAAATGAAATTTTATTTCTTTAAAAATGTTTGTCAAAATTTTACTTCTATAGAAAATTTTGTAAAATTGTATTTCTATAGAAAATTTTGTCCAAATTTTATTTCTATAGAAAATTTAATATATGTAGAAATTTTTGTCAAAATTTTACTTCTATAGAAAATTTTGTCAAAATTTTTTTTCTATAGAAAATTTTGTCAAAATTTTATTTCTATAGAAAATTTTGTCAAAATTTTATTTCTTTAGAAAATTTTGTCAAAATTTTATTTCTTTAGAAAATTTTGTCAAAATTATATTTCTATAGAAAATTTTAACAAAATTTTATTTCTATAGAAAATTTTGTCAAAATTTTATTTCCATAGAAAAGTTTGTCAACATTTTATTTGTATAGTAAATTTTGTCAAAATTTTATTTCTATAGAAAATTTTATATCTGTAGAAAATTTTGTCAAAATTTTACTTCTATAGCACATTTTGTAAATTTTTTTTTTTCTATAGAAAATTTTGTCAAAATTTTATTTTTATAGAAAGTTTTGTCAAAATTTTATTTCTACAGAGTATTTCGTCAAAATTTTATTTCTATAGAAAAATTTGTAAAAATTTTATTTCTATAGAAAATTTTAACAAAATTGTATTTCTATAGAAAATTTTAACAAAATTTTATTTTATATGGAAAATTTTGTCAAAATTTTATTTCTATAGAAAATTTTAACAAAATTTTATTTTATATGGAAAATTTTGTCAAAATTTTATTTCTATAGAAAATATTGTGAAATTTTTATTCCTATAGAAAATTTTGTCAAACATTTTATTCCTATAGATTATATTGTCAAAATTGTACTGCTATAGAAAAATTTTTAAAAATTTTATTTCTATAGAACATTTTGTCAAAATTGTATTTCTATAGAAAATTTTGTCCAAATTTTATTTCTATAGAAAAGTTTAATAAAATGTTACTTCTATAGAAAATTTTGTGAAAATTTTTTTTCTATAGAAAATGTTGTCAAAATTTTATTTCTATAGAAAATTTTGTCAAAATTTTATTTCTTTAGAAAATTTTGTCAAAATTTTATTTCTTTAGAAAATTTTGTCAAAATTATATTTCTATAGAAAATTTTATCAAAATTTTATTGCCATAGCAAAGGTTGTCAACATTTTATTTGTATAGCCAAAATTTTATTCCTAAAGAAAATATTGTGAAATTTTTATTCCTATAGACAATGTTGTCAAAATGTTATTCCTATATGTTCAAAATTGTACTGCTGTAGAAAATTTTGTCAAAATTTTATTTCTGTAGAAAACTTTGTAAAAATTTTATTTCTATAGAAAATGTTGTCAAAATTTTATTACTATAGAAGATTTTGTCAAAATTTTATTTCTATAGAAAATTTTATCAAAATTACCTTTCTATAGAAAATTTTTTCAAAATTTGATTTCTATAGAAAATTTTAACAATATTTTAGTTCTGTAGAAAATTTTGTCAAAATTTTATTCCTATAGAAAATATTGTGAAATTTTTATTCCTATAGCAAATGTTGTCAAAATTGTACTTCTATAGAAGAAAATTTTAATTCTGTAGAAAATTTTGTCAAAATTTTATTCCTTATTATACAATTATTTTTCGAGCTCTATGGACAGATATAGATTTGGACGTCAATTGCCTGTTTCGGTATCAGGCTAACATGAAATATAAAAATTTTATTCCTACACTGAAAAAACAGTGAACCCACCAGGAAAGATAACTTTCGATTAATTTTAGAAAATTTTGATTTTTTTTAGAAAATTTTAACTAAACAGTATTACAAGCACTGGCATCACTCCGATATGGTAAAAATAAGTAAATATTTTTCGACAAATTCAAGAAAATTTATTAGACATAACTAAGTTTTTGCACTTGTTAAAGAAAATTTTGTAGTTTTAAGAGAAATCTTGGAGTTCAAAATTGCAAAAATGTCTTTAGTGCCATACGAAGTTCATGATGGACACATTTTTGGTAAAATTTACAAATTTAAAGAAATAATGAACTATTTTGTGAGAAATACGAAATTAGGAAACCTTTATGCTTTATTTTTGTATAATTTTTTCCTGTTTTTTAGTTCATTTAACTAACGTACGCAAAAAATTATTTAAGTAAAGTAAACTTTTTCCAAACATAATGATTCTATGAACTAATATAAAGTTAAATTGGCTTTAGTGAAATAGAGAGTTCACTTTTTTTTGAGTGTATAAAAAATGTTGTCAAAATTTTATTCCTATAGATTTTGTCAAAATTTTATTCCTATAGATTTTGTCAAAATTTTATTTCTATAGAAAAATTTATTAAAATTACCTTACTATAGAAAATTTTTACAAAATTTGATTTCTATAGAAAATTTTGTCAAAATTAGATTTCTATAGAAAATTTTGTCAAACTATTATTTCTGTAGAAAATTTTGTCGAAATTTTATTTCTGTAGAAAATTTAGTCAAAATTTTATTTTGTAGAAAATTTTGTCAAAATCCAAAATCTTATTTCTGTAGAAAATTTTGTCAAAATTTTATTTCTGTAGAAAATTTTGTCAAAATTTTATTTCCCTAGAAAATTTTGTCAATATTTTATTTTCATAGAAAATAGACACTTTTGTCAACATTTTATTTCTATAAAAAATTTTGTCAAAATTTTATTTCTATAGAAAATTTAATCAAAATTGCCTTTCTATAGAAAATTTTTTTAAAAATTTGATTTCTATAGAAAATTTTATCAAAATTTTATTTACATAGAAACTTTTGTCAAAATTTTATTTCTATATAAAATTTCGTCAAAATTTTATTTCTTTAGAAAATTTTGTCAATATTTTATTTTCATAGAAACTAGACACTTTTGTCAACATTTTATTTCTATAAAAAATTTTGTCAAAATTTTATTTCTATAGAAAATTTAATCAAAATTGCCTTTCTATAGAAAATTTTTTAAAAATTTGATTTCTATAGAAAATTTTATCAAAATTTTATTTACATAGAAACTTTTGTCAAAATTTTATTTCTATATAAAATTTCGTCAAAATTTTATTTCTTTAGAAAATTTTGTCAAAATTTTATTTCTATAGAAAATTTTGTAAAAATTTTATTTCTATAGAAAATTTTGTAAAAATTTTATTTCTATACAAAATTTTGTCAAAATTTTATTTCTGTAGAAAATTTTGTCAAAATTATATTTCTCTAGAAAATGTTGTCAATATTTTATTTTAATAGAAAATTTTGCCAATATATTATTTAAATAGAAATTTTTGTCAATATATTATTTTAATAGAAACTTTTGTCAACATTTCATTTCGATAGGTTATTTTTTATGTTTCCTTTCAATAGCAAATTTTGTCAAAATTTCCTTTCTATAGACGAGTTCAGTAAAATTTTATTTCGTTTGTTTATTTGTGAGATACCAGCCGAAATGTTGCTTATATACCAAAATTGAGAAATTGAAATATGCAGATGGATTTCATGAATTTGTTTGTGTATTTTTGTTTTTAATTTTCCTATAGGTCCTAAAAATTACCATTTAGTTAAGCCTATGCTATTCTCTCTAATGAGCTATTTTTTTTTTAACTTTCTAGATATTGACTAAAAGCGTTCTCTCGAGTTTTATGGTGAGTCGAAACCAAGGGAAAAGGTAAGCCCAAAACCAAATGCAATTAATTCATAAAGTGTATCTGTATCAGAGGACATCCACATTTCCTACCTATCATAATCCTCCTATTCCTTAACAAATAAACATCAAGGAAATATAACCTTTAATTATTTTTATACAATTTAAATCATTTATTTGAAATTGGCAACCCTTAGAATTGGTGAAAAGCGTGTAATTCCATACGCATAGTTTCTGATATTTGCCTGTATGCGGTTTTACATTAGTCCACCCCAGCTACCAGGCACTTCAATTTTTGCTGTTTCGAACATTTTGTTACGACCAATTTTCCTCTCTTTTTTTGTGGTTCTTTCTTGCCAAATAATAATAGCCACAAAATTGAACATGCCGACTGCAAATGCTCTTCATATTCCTACAGCAGCAACTAAACACACTGTAATGGTTAACTTTAAAAAGTTCCTTGTCTATGGATGCTATCAACCAATAGCTATTGGTTATGGTCTATACGGTATTCTATGTTGGTTGCGGGGTCTTAAAATTACCCAGCAAATGATTTTGAGGGCCTCTGTGGTCAAATCCCAAAATTGAATAAATCTTCATCCAACTGTTGACTCATTTCATTGAGAGATTTGCGGCGGTTGATAAACAACATTTGGTAGGAAATTCCTTCTGATCACTCATCTTGATCTGGGAAAAATTATAGGTTATACGTAGTAATTACGCTTCAACTTCATTTGAAAAATTAGGTGTAGACACAAATTTTAGTTTTGGGAATTCCAATTCGAATTTAAGGTACATACATGAACAAAGAATAATAAGTTTTTTTGCGTTAAATTCCCCATTTAGGCTGATCCACAACTTGCAACATTTACTCGATATTGATATTTTGCTATAACCTCTCCATTTGGTAGTTGAACATTTGTATCTAATTTTTATGCAATGGTTTGCAAAAGGTTCATCATTATGCTACAAAAGTTACCAATATCCATTGTTTGATCCCACAGTTTCCCTACTGCGAGCCCAGACTTAGAGATTTGCGATAGATGCCTCTGAACCTTCAGAACGCCAAAGTTTCTTCCATAAAGCCTTCCAGTTCCTTCGTTGTGACCTTCGAGTCGATAGTCCTCTCACTAAGAGCTTTGCGTCTAAAGTTTTTCACTGAAGCTTTTGTACCTCCACTGAGATCTTGGGGCTCATAATTCCTTCACTGTAATTTTTGGGACACTGCATCACTGAGGCTATCGGAAATTCGTCCACTAGGACGTCCAAGAGACCATAGACTATGACATTCGTGTATACAGTTCCTCCACTGAGTCTTTCGAGCCTACAGTCCCCTCACGTATACGATCGGGTCTTAAATACCTTCAGATTTACTAATACTCCACTGAGATCTTCGGTCATACAGTTTGCACACTGAGACTTTTGGGTATGAGTTTTGCCCACGGAAACCTGTTGGCATACACTTACTTTTTGCCTACAGTTCCTCCACCGAAGTTTTTGGGAAAACTGTCCCGGTGAATATCGGACCTAAAATTCCTCCAATAATACCTGTTAGCCTACAGTTTCTTCATACTTCGCTCACTATGACCTTCCCGCCAACAGCTGCTTTACAGAAATAATTGGGACAGTCCCTTATTGAGACTTTGGGACCTGAAATTCCCCCACAAAGGACTGTTACACACAAAAAAAAATTTTCTGATTCAATCACGAAATTAATTGATCCAATTAATTTTTTAATTGAAATGTCTTCAATCACAGAAATGATAGTATCAATTAAAAAATTAATTGACAGTCAATTAAAAAATTAATTGATCCAATTAAAAAATTAATTGATACTATTAATTTGTGTGATTGATTTTTATTTCAATTAAAAAATTTGTTGATTCAATTAAATTTTTAATTGAATATTTTTTAAAACTCAATTAAGATTTTTTTCCCTACAGTTTTCCCACTGATAACCACTGACTATAAACTTCACTCGTACCTACGGTTCCTCCTTTAAGATCTGTGAATATCGGACCCAAAATTCCCTAAGACTTGCTAGCCTAGAGTTTCCTCATAGAGTCCTTCGACTAGATATTTCGCTCATTATGACCTTCACGGCTATAGTTCCTCCACATAAATCTTTGTAACGGTCCCTCACTGAGACCTTCGGACCCAATATTCCCCACTAAGACCTGCTTTCCGGAAAACTTCTGGCCTAAAGTTCGCCCACTAAAATATGACAGCCTATAATTTGCTTAGTGAGACCTTCGACTATATAGTTCACACACTAATATCTACGGGTAGGCAGTTCATCCACTGAAATTTTTGGGTCTATAGTTCGTCCACTGAAATATTTTCGGCACTTCCTCTCTGAAGATATCGATCTTAAACTTCCCGCATAAAGACCTGTTAGCCTCACCGGGACCATTGGCTGTATATTTCGCTCACTATGACCTCCTGCATACAGTTCCTGAAATGACACTTTCGGGTCTACAGATCCCTCCTCCTTTGGGCCTATAGTTCTCCCTTAAATACCGTCGAATCTAAAAATATTCCACAGAGATCTTCGTATATACAGTTCCCACACGGAGACCTTTAGGCCTAAGATTTCTACTCTAAAACCAGAGACATTCGACTCTATACTTCGCTCACTATGACCTACGTGCTCACAGTTCCTCCACTGAAATATTTGAGACAGTTCTTCCCTGTGAATATCATACTCAAAATTTATCTACCAAGATCTGCTAGCCTAAAGTTTCTTCACAGAGATCTTCGAATCTATATTTCGCTCACTAGGAATTTTGTTGCTACAATTCCTCGACTGATGTCTTTGGGACAGTCGCTTACTGAGATCTTCGCTACGACGTGCTAAGTAGACAGCAGTTCCTTCATTGGGACCGTCGGGCCAATAGTTCATCCACAAAGATTCAATACTTCGCTCACTATAAACTTCGTGTCTAGCGTTTCTGATCTAAAAGTCCTCCACTATGACCTGTAAGTTTAAACCCAGCTCTCTCTGTCCTTCTGATTTAAAGTTCGCTTCCTAAAACAAGACAGTCTACAGTTCCTTCAGTGACAACTTTGAGCTGCCAAACTAATACCTTAGACCTGCAGTCTCTCCCCTAAAACCGGAAACCTTCGACTCTATACTTCGCTCACTATGACCTACGCGCTTACAGCTCCTCCACTGAAATATTTGAGACAGTTTCTCCCTGTGAATATCTGTCCCAAAATGTATTTACCAAGATCTGCTAGCCTTAAATTTCCTCACAGAGATCTTCGAATCCATACTTCGCTCACTATGAAATTCGTTGATGCAATTCCTCGACTGATGTCTTTGGGACAGTCGCTAACTGAGATCTTCTCTAAGACGTGCTAAGTAGACAGCAGTTCCTTCATTGGGACCGTCATCCACAGAGATTCCATACTTCGCTCACTATAAACTTCGTGTCTACAGTTTTTCTCTAAGAATATCTGACCTAAAAGTCCACTAAGATCTGTAAGTCTAAAGCCAGCTCTCTATGTCCTTCTGGTTTACAGTTCGCTTACTAAAACATGACAGTCTACAGTTCCTTCAGTGAGAACTTTGAGATGCCAATATAATACTTTAGACCTGCAGTCTCGCATTCAGGACTACAGGCCTAAAATTCCCCTTTAAAACCTGCTAGCCTACTGTTTTTGCACTAAGATCCATTAGTTCCCCCCATTAAGTCCTTTGGACCTAATACCTACAGGCATACAGTTCATCCACTTAAATATGTAGGCCTTGAGTACCTCACTGAGACTTACCGTCCCAAATTTCCCCTATTAAATTTTGCTAGCCTGCAGTTCTTTCAATGAAACCTTAGTTCCCCCCATTCAAAGCCTACAATTCCCTCTCTGAGATCATCGGTCTCTAAAGCGACTTTCGGGCCTACAGTTTCCCCACTAACTCAATCGAGATTATACATAGGTCAATCGAGATCCACAACTCATCCCTGATGCAGCAATAATATACCATTTAGGACAAATATTTCTCTCAGTTGCATTTTAGAGAAGATCTGTAATATTGTTCCTTTCTCATACAGTGATTTAACTTCCATAATAATAAAAATTTGTTTGCTGGGATAGAGATTAGTGCTTTGGATGAGTGTGTGAAGGAATTACCTGTTGCTGATTCTATGACTGTGGCCGATGATCACATGGTTAGATTCATTCGTTACCATATTGAAAATTCGTTCCAGTATTTAGAGCAACTTAAATAACAACTAAAGCAACGTACGACAATGATGACTACTCCGGCGATGGTGACCAAATGGTTGCTTGATGCAAACAAACAGAACTATGAAAATGGAAATGTGTGTTTTTTTGCAACTGTTTTTTTCCTTTTTGTTTCCATAGATTAAGCTTGCTTAAGTCTCCAGTTGCGGCAATATCTTTTTGGTCGAGTATGTGAAGTATTTTAATCCAATATTCTTTTCTTTGTTGCCTTGGCTTAGATGATGATAGTGCATTTGCAAGTAACCAAAAAAAGCGATTCTATGATGCATCGCTAAAGTCCAAAGTTTTTTTTTTGTCCATTTGTATTTTGTAAATCTGCTTTGTTTTCCACTGGGGGGATGCAATTTCAATTGTGGTCATTTGGGCTGAGAAAATAATGCCGAAAACATAAGCGGAAAATTTTTGACCAACAATGTCGAATTGTTGGCATCATAACATTCCCCAGGTTAATGTACGCCCCTACCTAGGCATTTCAAGTAGGTAATGAAATTTTGCTAAGATAAGAGAATGACTTCGAAGAAGGAGGCTTGTACACTCATGAAAAAGCTTTGTAAATAGACCACAACACTATGTTTTGATTTTAATGCATTTGTACTGCTTTTTGACCAAAGATAAAGTGTTTGAAAAAAAAAACAGATACACGATGTCCGAGACAATAACATGGTTGTGGCAAACATGTCATATACCTTCATATACCTTCATAGGGTGCAAGAGGTCAAATCGAGATATCGGTCTATATGAGCGCTATACCAAAACGTTGAATGCTACGCACCACTTTTGGCAAACCCGTTTGTGGCCCTGAAATGACTTTAAGCTTCTCAAAATGTTGTTTCTATAGAAAATTTTCTTAAAATTGTATTTATATAGAAAATTAAGAAGTCAAATCGGGTAATCGGTTAATATGGGGTCTATACCCAAACTGGAACAGATACACACCAAATTCGCCGCACCTATTTGTGGTCCAAAAACACATCTAGATATCAATCGAAAAATCGGGTAAAAATTGCGCCCAAGGAATCAAATCAGGAGATCGGTCTTTATAGGTTACCAGGTATGCTGATAAGTCCCCGGTCTGATACATAGATGGCGTCGCTAGTATTAAATGCATATTATTTTTATATAGTACCAACCTTCAAATGATTCGTGTCAAAATTTGACGTCTGTAAGTCAATTACACGCTCACAAAAAATCGCTTCTGTAACATATACTCCCAAACATATATTGCTTCAAGCATATACATTTTTGGGTATTGCCCAAACATTTATATGTTTGATCTCTTCCAATATTTAATATGTTTGAAAGCATATTAGTCTAAACAATATATGTTTGGGTAGTCTAAGTTCCAAACATTTTGTATTTTTGCATCCAAATTCAATAATGTTGTCTTCCAAAAAACAATATGTTATTATGTGAACATATAATATGTTTGGAAGCATTTTGCACCCAAAAATATTATATGCTTAAAAAAAATTCTCCCAAACAATATTGTGCTCAAAATTTTATTTATTTATTTATTTATATATTTACAATCATAACGAATTATGAAAATAAACAGGTAATATAGGTGCTAACAACATAGGTTTTCGACCTAAATGCTCAAAATTTTGTTTCTGCCCAATTGTATATTCCACCACATCTTTCTCACTTCCACGAGATTTTTTAGTTCTTAGCACCTTTTTCTCTAATACAAACATTGTAGAAGAAATTATTCAATTGTATGATTTTTTATTTTATTTTAATTTTACCTTTTCCCGGACGGGGATTCGAACAGCGGACCACACAGGATCAAAGAAGTAGCTGATCAATTGCCCAAGGAAAAATAAAATGTTAATTTTGTAATAACAAGCAACAACCACCAACTTAATTCAATATCGCTCCATGTTAAATAGCGCTCCAAGCTACTAAACACATATATGTTTATAGGCTATTTCTAAATTAATATATGTTTGCATCCAAGCATATTATATTTACAAACATTTTATGTCCCAAACATAATATGTTCTAACATTATATGCTTGCACTCAAAAATATTGTGTTTAAAAATTTGTGTTCCAAACATATAATGTTTATAGTCAAACATATGAAAAACAGCCTTTTTCATCCGTGTAGTTTGTGAGATAGAGCGTTTTTTGTGAAGCAACTTTTGTTATTGTGAAAACATGGAAAAAAGGGATTTCGTGTTTTGATAAAATACTGTTTTCTAAAGGGGAAAAATACGGTGGAAGCAAAAACTTGGCTTGATAATGAGTTTCCGGACTCTGCCTCAGGGAAATCAACAATAATTGATTGGTATGCAAAATCATCAAGCGTGGTGAAATGAGCACGGAGGACGGTGAACGCAGTAAACCCCCGAAAGAGGTGGTTACCGACGAAAACATCAAAAAAATCCACAAAATGATTTTGAATTACCGTAAAATGAAGTTGATCGAGATAGCAGAGGCCTTAAAGATATCGAAGGAACGTGTTGGTTATATCATTCATCAATATTTGGATATGCGGAGGCTCTGTGCAAAATGGGTGCCGCGCGAGCTCACATTTGACCAAAAACAACAACGTGTTGATGATTCTGAGCGGTGTTTGCAGCTGTTAACACGTAATACACCCGAGTTTTTCCGTCGATATGTGACAATGGATGAAACATGACTCTATCACCACACTCCTGAGTCAACTCGACAGTCGGCTGAGTGGACAGCGACCGGTGAACCGTCTCCGAAGCGTGGAAAGACTCAAAAATCCGCTGGCAAAGTAAAGGCCTCTGTTTTTTGGGATGCGCATGGAATAATTTTTATCGATTATCTTGAGAAGGGAAAAACCATCAACAGTGACTATTATTTGGCGTTATTGGAGCGTTTGAAGGTCGAAATCGCGGCAAAAGGGCCCCATATGAAGAAGAAAAAAGTGTTGTTCCACCAAGACAACGTGCCGTGTCACAAGTCATTGAGAACGATGGCAAAAATGCATGAATTGGGCTTCGAATTGCTTCCCCACCCACCGTATTCTCCAGATATGGCCCCCAGCGACTTTTTCTTGTTCTTAGACCTCAAAAGGATGCTCGCAGGGAAAAAATTTGGCTGCAATGAAGAGGTGATCGCCGAAACTGAGGCCTATTTTGAGGCAAAACCGAAGGAGTACTACCAAAATGGTACCAAAAAATAATCATTGTATCGCTCTTGAAGGGAACTATGTTGAATAATAAAAACTAATTTTGACAAAAAAATGTGTTTTTCTTTGTTAGACCGGGGACTTATCAAGCAACCTGTTAGGTTAGCTGGCAGCCCGATGTATCAGGCTCACTTAGACTGTTCAGTTCATTGTGATACCACAGTGGTGAACTTCTCTCTTATCACTGACTGCTGCCCGATTCCATGTTAAACTCAATGACAAGGGACCTCCTTTTTATAGCCGAGTCCGAACGGCGTTCCACATTGCAGTGAAAGCACTTAAAAAAGCTTTGAAACCCTCAGAAATGTCACCAGCATTACTGAGGTGGGATAGTCCACCGCTGAAAAACTTTTTGGCGTTCGGTCGAAGCAGGAATCGAACCCAAGACCTTGTGTATGCAAGGCGGACATGCTAACAACTGCAACACGGTGGCTCCAAATTTGGCACCAATTTCTGTTTTGGGTCACTATAGAAACCAATTGATTTTTGGAAGAAATCGGTTAAGATTTAGATATAGCTCGCCCGATATGGACTTATATGGCCCCAGAAGCCAGAGTTTTACCCTGATGTGCTTGAAATTTTGCACAAGGAGAACAATTAGTACAGTAGTCAAATGTAATAAATTTTGTTCAAATCGTTTCAGATTTAGATAAAGCTCCCATATATATCTTTCGCCCGATATGGACTTATATTGCCCCAGAAGCCAGAGTTTTACCCCAATTTGGTTGAAGTTGTGCACTAGGGGTACAATTAATAGTGTAGTGAAGTGTGGTAAATTCTATTGAAATCGGTTCAGATTTCGATTTGGACAAAAATGGCCGAAATACCCATATTTGCCTTATAAACTCGCCACTGCTAAGTCGAAAACTTGTAAAAATTACTCCAATTTGCCTATACTTCTATGTTACGTAGCTACACTGAAAAAAAAGAATACCCGGTTCCAAAGAAAATAAAGACATTTTTTACGGACCTCCCTGCCCTTAATCTAGGATCAATAAAATTAAAATTGGGTACAGATCTCATTCATCGAGTTTTTATTTAAAGGCATTTATGTACAAACAAATTCCAATTTCAAAATCCAAATTATGCCAGCTACTTCAAAGTAAAAACAGTTTTCTAATGCTAAAAAAAAAACTTTAAATACCAAAGATGCAAATCCTTAAAATTAATCTTAGCCTATATCTGAAGCGTTTTTATCTTAAACTTAAAAATTCAATATGTCAGTTGAGTTAAAGACGATTTCTTTAAATTAAAAATGTTTTTCTTTATTTTAAGGAAAATTTTCCTTACTTCAAAGATCTACAACTTCAGCAGAGAGACGCAAAATTTTAAGATTTGTGTCCTAAATTTAATGAAAAAAATTTTTGAAGCAAGGATTATAAACTTTCTTTTAATTAAAATGTCATTGTTTGAAAGAATTTTTTCCTTAGCATTGCGTAAATTTTGAGTCCTAAAATTTAAGTTTCATAATCTTCCATATTAGGGCAATATTTTTTTCAGTGTATATATATTTATAACCGATCTGGTCATAAATGGCGTATTTATCAAGCGATCTGCTTCCAATTTCGTATAATCGAATATTTTGTGAGTCTCGTTTGGATATAGCTCCCATATATTGCTTTCGCCCGATTTATATTCCTATGGCCAAAGTTTTACCCCGAGTTATGTAAAATTTTGCACAGGGAGTATAACTAGCATTATAAAAATGCATACCGAATTTGGTTGAAATCGGTTCAGATATAAGATATAGCTCCAATTTATATATCACTCGTACGATTTACAGTCATGTGACCACCGTAGATCAAAATTTCACTCCGATTTTCTTAAAATTATACACAGGGAATGGAATTGACATTTTTACTATGCATGCCAAATCTAGTTTAAATTGATTCAGAATTGGATATAGCTGCATTATATATCTTTCGTCCGATACGCACTTATATGGTGCCAGAGGTTAAAATTTCACTCCGATTTACTTGAAGTTTTGCACAGAGAGTACGACTAACACTCTTGCTACACATGCCAAATTTGGCCAAAGTCGGTTCAGTGTTCCCATATATATCTTTCGCCCGATTTAGATTTATATGACCACGGAGGCCAAAGTTTCAAATTAAATTCAATTAAAATTTTAACAATGTGTGCAAAATTTTAATCAAAATCGGCTCAGAACTAGACAAATCCTCCATATATATATTCTTCCGATTTTAGCAAATATGACCAAAATACCCACATTTCCCTTGTAAAATCGTCACTGTTAAGTCGAAAACTCGTTAAAATGAATCAAATGTACCTATACTCTAATCGGTATGTATCGACCGATAAATCATAAATGTATATTTGCGAAATCTTATGCAATTTACATATTTCCAATATTTTTTACTAACGACTTTAGACCTTCCTTACTTGTTTTCACTAACATTGTGTTCCAACCCCGGGACATTAGCCAACTTAAATTCAAAGTTAACAAGTTTTGTAAATTCTAACAAAAACAAAAACCTTTATATAAAGCACCCAACACATTGGACAGATTTGATATGCTATCGAAAATGTGGACCTACAAAGTGATGCAGTGTATAATATAGTCGACCCCGCCCGACTTTAGACTTTCCTTACTTGTTTTTACTAACAGTATGTCCAACCGCACGGCATTATAGTAGACACTTCTTTAAAGCAGTATTGATAACGGATCGGATTTAGATGTAGTTCCCATATACATGCATCGCCAAATTGTCCAGAAACTTTTTACAAACCCCTCATATATCAACCGATATTTTTCAAATTTAATATATCATAGAATAATACTTCGCAACGCCTCTTGGATGTGAAAAATGCCATCTATTATGTGTTCCACTTTTTAGAAATTCCTAAATCACAGAATGTGATAAAAAGAGAATCGGCGTAATTTACGAAAATCTGTCTAAGGCATATGGAATACATTATTGCCATTTAAAAGTATTAGTACATACCAATAATCTAATGTACACCAAAATTCTCCGAAATTTGTCACAAACTGCTTGCAGCAGTCTACTATAACTCACATCAAATAAAATAATGGGGTAAGCGGAAAAATTGAGAATTTTTCTAGCAGTTAGCTTTATTTTCTGTTCAAGGTTTTCTCGTTTTTTTTTTTGCTTTTCAACGACCACCGTCTTTTGTTATTTTATTTTATGGATGAACATTGTTGGCAATTAAGGATGCATTTTTTATGCATTTCGAAATCTTAAATCTATGCTCTATTGTATTCCGTTTAGTTTCTTTTTCCATCTATTTTATTTCGTGTTTTTTTTTATCCAACATTCTTCGTCTTGGCCTCCATCATCATCATCATCTGTGCATCGTCAGAGGAACCTACTCCGGTGAGCTGGATCTTTTGCCAAGGCATAAACTTTTGCATAGCATTATGGTCCTCCACCAAACAAGCAAACATAATCCAGAACGTCTCGAAGTCTGTCCGTCTGCCTGTTTACCATACAACTGGCCATGGCATGGACCGTTGGCGCGTATGTTTATTGTGGCAGCAGCATTTAAGAGCGTAACTTTAAGCCTCTGTTTTTCAATGGTCGCCATGGTTTGGGGGGGATTTATTTAATTCTTTTTTGAAATGACATGTGCAGCAGCATCTGTGTAAAATGTTCCAATGCAAGTACAACAGTACAAAGAAATTGCAATTGAATAATGCAACCGCACACAAACTGCGGTCTATTGGGAGTACACCAACATTGCCCATCGAACATATTCACATGCAAACAAAAGAGATTGGATTGTTTTATAATCTAGGCTAGCTTATTAGGTAAGAGACTACTTGAGTAATTATACCCTTCACCACTACTGTGGTACAGGGTATAATAAGTTTGTGCATTTGTATGTAACGCCAAGAAGAAAAAGTCTGAGACCCATCGCTAGTATACCGATCGTCTTAGAATTAAATTCTCAGTCGATTTAGCGATGTCCGTCTGTCTGTCTGTCTGTCTGTCTCTCTGTCTCTCTGTCTCTCTGTCCGTCTGTCTATCTGTTGATGTATTTTTTGTGCAAAGTACAGCTCGCAGTTTTAGTCCGATTGTCCTAAAATTTGGTATAGGGTCCTGTTTCGGCTCAAAGACAATCCCTATTGATTTTGGAAAAAATCGGTTCAGATTTAGATATAGCTGCCATATATATTTTTCACCGATCTGGTCATAATTGGCGTGTATATCAACCGATCTTCCTCAAATTCCGTACATCCGAATATTTTATGAGTCTCGAAAAACTTGCAAAATATCAGCCAAATCGGTTCAGTTTTAGATATAGCTCCCATATATAGCTTTCGCCCGATTTACACACCCTCAAAAAAAAAATCGCTTCTCTAACATATGTTCCAAACATATTTTGCAGGAAGCACATATATTATTGGATACTGTCGAAACATTAATATGTTTGTTTTATGTGAACATATTATATGTTTGGAACCATTTTGAACCCAAAATTATTATATGCTTGGAAGAATTTTCCCCAAAGAAGATTGTGCTCATTCCCTCATATAATTTTCACTTCCACGAAATTTTATAGTTCTTGGCACCTTTTTCTGTAATACAAATAATGTTGAAGAAATTATTCAATTTTATATATTTTTTAAATTTTACCTTTCGCCTGGACGGAGAATCGAACCGAGGACCATACAGTTTGTAAGCCAACACACTATCCCCTGGGCTACGTAGCTGTTATAGTCACCAGTAGACAATTATCATTATAAGTTACATTTATATAGCATAGTTTGCAGCGCCCACGAGCCCATGCAAACATAACATTATTTAAAAGAAACATACATTTGTTGGCCACGTGGAGCAGTGGTTAGCATGTCTGCCTAGCATGCAAAGGGTCGTGGGTTCAATTCCTGCTCAGACCGAACCAATTTTTTTTTAATTTAGACATTTATACTATATTAAATTTTTATAATGAAACCTCGAAATGTAAGTTATTAAAGATTTACAGCCAGAAACAGTGCTTATATAAACGAAATGGCTTTTGGATAAAATATTTTTTTTTATTGCAAAAATAACAATTTTATAACAAAAAACTGTTTTTGGTATAAAAGTTTGAAATTTTGGAAGAAAATCAAAAACTCTAACAAAAGAAGAGTATAAACATAACATACATAAATAATTTTATAATGTACACATAAATTTATTTAGGCGTTAACCGTTTTTTACTAGCATTTAACACCATTTTAAATGCACGTAAAACTTATCGAGTTTTGTACTTAATTTCATTTTTAAGACCGTTAAAAAAATGTGTGTCCATAATGCCAAAATGATAAACAAAACACTTGTCCACACATACATAAAATTCTCCTCTCAATGCGAAAACACATGCTGTTTTTTTTTCAAATCTCTATTCTCTTGGTTCCGATTGTCTATTCTCTTTACTCCGAATACTCATTCTAATATTCAAATTAAATAATATTTTGACTTAAGCATATCAAAATTTTGGCCTTATCATAAAGCAGTTTTCCGAAACAACATACAACCGTTTCACAGAAATTGTAAACATATATATGTTTACTCGAAATTTGTAAATTTATATATGTTTACATTCACACATATTATTTTTATGAAACATTCATGCCCCAAACATAATATATTCTAACATATGAAAATATGTGTCCCAAACATTTAGTGTTAGTTTAGGAATATTAAATGTTTGCACTTAAATATATTGTGTTTAAAAACTGTGCCCGAAACAAATTTTGTTTATATCGAAACATATGAAAAACATATTTTTTTAACAGTGCACTCATTTGCCCACAGAGGCCAATTTTTTTGCTCCGATTTAGTTGAAATTTTGCACAGGGAGTAGTATTAGCATTGTAGCTATGCGTGTCAAATTTGGTTGAAATCGGTTCAGATTTAGATATAGCTCCCATATATAGCTTTCGCCCGATTTACACTCAAATGACCACAGAGGCCAATTTTTTTGCTCCGATTTAGTTGAAATTTTGCACAGGGAGTATAATTAGCATTGCAGCTATGCGTGCTAATGTTGGTTGAAATCGGTTCAAATTGAGATATAGCTCCCATATATAGCTTTCGCCCGATTTACACTCATATGACCTCAGAGGCCAATTTTTAACTCCGATTTAGTTGAAATTTTGCACAGGGAGTAGAATTAGTATTTTAGCTATACGTGCCAAATTTGGTTGAAATCGGTTCAGATTTAGATATATCTCCCATATATAGCTTTCGCCCGATTTACACTCATATGACCACAGAGGCCAATTTTTAACTCCGATTTAGTTGAAATTTTGCAGAGGGAGTAGAATTAGCATTGTAGCTATGCGTGCCAAATTTGGTTGACATCGGTTCAGATTTAGATTTAGCTCCCATATATATGTTTTTCTGATTTCGACCAACATTTTCCTTGTAAAATCGCCACTGCTTAGTCGAAAAGTTGTAAAAATGACTCTAATTTTCCTAAACTTCTAATACATATATATCTAGCGATAAATCATAAATAAACTTTTGCGAAGTTTCCTTAAAATTGATTCAGATTTAAATGTTTCCCATATTTTTTTACTAAAATTGTGTTCCACCCTAGTGCATTAGCCAACTTAAATTTTGAGTCTATACATTTTGTAGAAGTCTATCAAATTCTGTCCAAATCGAGTGATATTTAAATGTATGTATTTGGGACAAACCTTTATATATAGTCCCCAACACATTTGACGGATGTGATATGGTATCGAAAATTTAGATCTTCAAAGTGGTGCAGGGTATAATATAGTCGGCCCCGCCCGACTTTAGACTTTCCTTACTTGTTTTTATTTTGTATTTTTTTCCAAATCGGTTTTTATACCCTCCACCATAGAATGGGGGTATATTAACTTTGTCATTCCGTTTCTAACACATCGAAATATTGCTCTAAGACCCCATAAAGTATATATATTATGGGTCGTGGTGAAATTCTGAGTCGATCTAAGCATGTCCGTCCGTCCGCCCGTCCGTCTGTTGAAATCACGCTATCTTCTGAACGAAACAAGCTATCGACTTGAATCTTGGCACAAGTAGTTGTTATTGATGTAGGTCGGATGGTATTGCAAATGGGCCATATTGGTTCACTTTTACGTATAGCCCCCATAAAGATTTGACTTGTACATCTTGGAGGAGCAAAATTCATCCGATCCGTTTGATATTTGGTACATGGTGTTACTATATGGTCTCTAACAACCATGCGCAAATTGGTTCATACCGGTCTTAATTATATATAAGCCCCATTTAAACTGATCTCTGGAACTCTTGGAAGAGCAAAATACATCCGATCCATTTGAAATTTGGTACGTGGTGAAATTTGGTACATTGCGCTAGTATATGGTCGCTAACAACCATGCCAAAATTGGTCCATAGTTACATATTGCCGATCCCCAAAAATAATCTACCAAAATTTTATTTCTATAGAACATTTTGTCAAACTGAATAATTTACGTATTTAATCGGCCTTTTTTGTTTAATATATACCCCGTATGGACTAACTTACAATTGAGAAGACAGTGTTAAGAAGTTGCAAAATACCTTGCCATCGATAAGTGTTACCGCAACCCAAGTAATTCGATTGTGGATGACAGTGTTTAGTACAAGTTTCTATGCAATCCATGGTGGAGGGTACATAACTAACTTACGGCCATATATACTTGTTTAATTTTTGACTCTTTAAAATTTTTAAAAATTAATTGCAATAAAAAGCCGACTACTTGAATTTTTAAAATTTGGAAAAATCCACTTCCTAATTTCTTCCAAAATTTAAAAAGTTGATTTTAGACCATTATCAAAAATCGACTTTTTCAACATTTGGAAATTGCTTTAAAAGCCATTAGTGATTCCAATGAGAATAAAAATTTTGGAATTTTCAGTATTTGGAAAACTGGACTTCGCCATTTTGTTTTTGCAAAATTTTAAAATATCGACTTTTAACAAATTTGGAAGACTGATATAGAGATTGCAAATGTCCGTTATGGGTTTAATGAGAATCAAAAGTCGATTTTTCGAATTTTCAAAATGTTGAGTAATCGACTTTCCGACTTCTCGATTTACCTAAAATGTTAAAATTAAAATTTGACTAAAAATACCCTTCAATTTCTACAAAGCCGATTCAAAACAACACAAAAAACGCTTCAAACTTTAAATGAGAGCTTGGTGTAGATCTGTTTATGGTAGCAACTTACTAAAACAACGATGCCTAATTCGAATTTTTCAAAATTTTAAAAATTGAAAAGACTTTTAAAATTTTGGAAAACATGGAAAATTCTATTTTTTAAAATATGAAGAAAAATTAAAAAGTCGAATTTTGCAAAAGTCTAATAATACCGGTTTTTCCAAATTTTAAAAGGCCATATTCTTAATTCTCAATCACAAAATGCCACTGATTTAAAGCTCTTGAATTTTACAAAAATGTTTACTGTGATACTACTCTTAACGATTTTGTTGGTATGAGCTCATGCAAAACGTAAATTAAAGCCAGTGCAACGAGATGATACTTGAAGTCAGTCGGTGAGTCTTAGCTGTCTTTCGAAAAGATAAGAAATAGGGGCAATGCGTTCAAGTCCTAAGTGATTTTGAATGTTGACCGTTGAATTGTTGAAACTTAACCGAATCATTGGTAATTTTTAACGGTAATTATGTTGGTGGATTTAAGAAATACTTGATGATAGAAGATAGAATTGCAAGGTTAAATTCGATACATATAATTTTCTGTTGGTTCTATTCTAACTGTGACTTGGTAGAGATGCATTTACATTTCTCAACAAAAGATTGATTGATATATGCATGTGATTAGATAAAATTGATTCACAACACTCGAAATTTGCATATGTACTATATTCGTAATGGAATAATAGAATATAAAATTTTAGTTTGATTTGATGTATTCGGAACACAGAATGCATCAACTAAATAAGGACCTCATGGAAATTCATTATAAAGTGCTGCTATAGAAAATCCATAAAAAAAAAACTAAAGATCTCCACACAGATTCTCATACCATTAGAAGATTAAAACGAGTTTTTCTTGGTGGGCATATAGAGAATTTCGGGCGGATTTCATAAAACATACTTCGATTGGTAGGATTGAGGCTATATCAGAATCCGTATTTTCTTGTATCAAGTATGTAAACTTCATCTTTGGGTTGGAATCGATACCATAATCATTAGTATGAAAACAAAATCTTTAGTCCAACGGAATGATGTCCACAGAAATTTGGTGCCAACTGTGCTGTAGAAATGAAGCGTGGAACCTCCCTTTGCAGCCATTCTTGATTGAAGCATGCTGAGTACGTTGGTGCTGAGTTCTGTTGGAATGTGCTGTTTTCCTTGCTATTGTGCAAGGAAAACAGCTCTCACCACTTTTGATACATGTAGTTCCTATATAGACCGATTCTCCGATTTGACTTCCTGAGGACAAGGAAGCCTCAATTTTCCTCCGATGTGTTTGAAATCTGTAATTTAGAGGCTTTTTTTGGTTCATAAAAAGCTGTACCAAATTTAGTATATAGGGGTCCATACTTTGATATACAGTGGAACTTCCCAAACTTGGATATTCTGAAAACCGGACACCTCCCAAAGGTAGACAGTTGTCACATTAAAATTAACCTCTCATAAATGGCAACGGTGGGTGTCCACCTTTCAGAAGTTTCACTGTAGTCCCTATACACGCCTATATTTTAAAGTGGTAAAAAGCAAGGTCGTATTTTGTGTATATTGGTTTAGTTTAGATCCAAAAGGAGCAATACCAAATATAGTTTATATCGGATGACGTTTTGGTATAACTCCTTTATAGACCAATCTCCCGATTAAATTTTTGCGACCAATCGAAACGTGTACTTGACTTGACTTAATTTATTTGGGACACACTGAAAACAAACCATGCCCGGTTCCAAAGATTTTGTCTTTACGTTAACAATTTTGGTATTGAGTCCGAGCCAAAGAAGCGGAGAATTCAAGTATGTTAAGGATACTATTAAGACACAATTCTCTTTTAAATTTAGATTTTGTGTACTTGGTTCTAGGTAGAAATTTATGATTCCAGTTAGAAAACAAACAATTTTCCTCCAAATCTAAAATCTTATGTTACAAATTTCAAATTGAATTGTGGAAACCGTACATTTGAAGCGATTATCGTTAGAGTGGAATATGTTCCATCAAGTTCACTTGAAATTGTTTATATTAAATGTATGGCCTCAAATGTCCATAACTAAGTCCATAAGTACTTTACATTTAATACAAGCTCGATATTAACCGAATTCGCACCGCAGGCAAAGCACGTTTGCCACTCGTATCATAAATAATCTACCAAAATTCGAAGAAAATTTTACTACAAATCTTCCAATTAAAAAAAAAATAAAATATTTTTTTTTTAGCCTGATGATATGTTAGCCTTTACATTTTATTATTAGTTTTAATGCGAGCTGATTGGACATGAAGATTTAGGAATCGATCAAAGTTTTGTGGTTAGTATGAAAAATTGTATCCCCTCTCGAATAACCCCTCCTATTAGCGACAGTTTTTTTGGGTACATATATATCCCTTGAATTGTAATTGTGTCGAATTTTAAATGTTTTAACGATTTTAGCTTTCACCAACAAGGGACTACTTCTGCAACAAGAGAGAACTTACTTCTAAACATTTTTTAAGATTTTTTTAAAGAAATTGAATTATAGATTTTTTTTTTCAAAATGTTATGATCAAAATCTTATTTCTATAGAAAATTCTGTAAAAAATATATTTTTACAGAAAATTTTGTCAAAATTTTATTTCTGTTGAAATACTTGTCAAAAGTTTGTTTCTACAGAACATTTGTCAAAATTTTATAGAAAATTGTTTCACAATTTTATTTCTATAAAAAATTTTGTCAAAATTTTATTTCTATAGCAAATTTTTTTTTTTGTTTTAACGATTTTAGCTTTCACCAACAAGGGACTACTTCTGCAACAAGAGAGAACTTACTTCTAAACATTTTTTAAGATTTTTTTAAAGAAATTGAATTATAGATTTTTTTTTTCAAAATGTTATGATCAAAATCTTATTTCTATAGAAAATTCTGTAAAAAATATATTTTTACAGAAAATTTTGTCAAAATTTTATTTCTGTTGAAATACTTGTCAAAAGTTTGTTTCTACAGAACATTTGTCAAAATTTTATAGAAAATTGTTTCACAATTTTATTTCTATAGAAAATTTTGTCAAAATTTTATTTCTATAGCAAATTTTGTCAAAATTTTATTTCTATAGCAAATTTTGCAAAATTTTATTTCACTAGAAAATTTTATCTAAATTTTGTTTCTATAGAAAATTTTGTAAAAATTTTATTTCTATAGAAAATTTTGACAAAATTTTATTTCTTTAGAAAATTTTGTAAAAATTTTATTTCTATATAAAATTTTTTCAAACTTTTATTTCTAAAGAAAATTTTGTCAAAATTTAGTTTGTCAAATTTTTATTTCTA
Source organism: Haematobia irritans (assembly GCF_050003625.1). Classification (NCBI taxonomy): domain Eukaryota; kingdom Metazoa; phylum Arthropoda; class Insecta; order Diptera; family Muscidae; genus Haematobia; species Haematobia irritans. The sequence goes on along the minus strand of NC_134398.1, from coordinate 164,132,600 downwards.
TATGAAATTTTGTGAAAATTTTATTTCTATAGAAAATTTTGTAAAAATTTTATTTCTATAGAAAATTTTGTCAAAATTTTATTTCTATAGAAAATTTTGTCAAAATTTTATTTCTATAGAAAATTTTGTCAAAATTTTATTTCTATAGAAAATTTTATCAAAATTTTATTTCTATAGAAAATTTTGTCAAAATGTTATTTCTATAAAAAATTTTGTTAAAATTTCATTTCTGTAGAAAATTTTGTCAAAATTTTATTTCTATAGAAAATTTTTTCAAAATTTTATTTCTAAAGAAAATTTTGTCAAAATTTAGTTTGTCAAATTTTAATTTCTATATGAAATTTTGTGAAAACTTTATTTCTATAGAAAATTTTGTCAAAACTTTATTTCTATAGAAAATTTTGTTAAAATATTATCTCTATAGAAAATTTAGTCAAAATTTTATTTCTATGGAAAATTTTGTCAAAATTTTATTTTTATAGAAAATTTTGTTAAAATTTTATTACTATAGAAAAATTAGTCAACATTTTATTTCTATAGAAAATTTTATCTAAATTTTATTTCTATAGAAAATTTTGTCAACATTTTATTTCTATAGAAAATTTTGTCAAAATGTCATTTCTATAAAAAATTTTGTCAAAATGTCATTTCTATAAAAATTTTTGTTAAAATTTTATTTCTGTAGAAAATTTTGTCAAAATCTCATTTCTATAGAAAATTTTGTCAAAATTTTATTTCTATAGAAAATTTTGTCAAAATTTTATTTCTATAGAAAATGTTGTCAAAATTTTATTTCTATAGAAAATTTTGTTAAAATTTTATTTCTGTAGAAAATTTTGTCAAAATCTTATTTGTATAGAAAATTTTGTCAAAATTTTATTTCTATAGGAAATGTTGTCAAAATTTTGTTTCCATAGAAAATTTTGTCAAAATTTTATTTCTATAGAAAATATTTTCAACATTTTATTTTTATAGAAAATTGAAGTATCTCTTAATGGGAGAGGAAGGTTTTGCAAAATCTACCAAAATATCAAGAATTCTACCATTTTTGATAGAATTCTACCAACTGTGGCAACCGTGAGGCAAATTCGTGATGTTATATATGACAATCCATTACGAAGAGATGTTTTCAGAGAAAATTATTGTATGCGCATTGAAAAAAAATATTGTCGTGAGGCCAAAGATTTCATGTCCTTAAAACACGAATGCAAATTTTGCTTAGCATAGAAGACGCACTTCTCTTATATAAAGTTTCTTTTTCCTTGTCCAAAATTCGATCAACTTTTCAATGAAGTTGTATTGTCTTTATAATTAAGTGATTTTACTTAAAAATGGGTATCATAACATGGTACATGGGTATCATTAACGGCCATATACTAGCACAACGTACAAAATTTCAACTGACTGGGATGAAATTTGCTCCTCCAAGAGGCTCCAAAACCAAATCCCGGGATCGGTTTATATGGGGGCTATATATGATTATGGACTGATATGGACCACTTTTGGCATGGCTGTTAAATATCATATACTACCACCACGTACCAAATTTCAACCAGATCAGATGAATTTGTTGGATACCATATACTAACATCACGATGGGAGAATTGCAAGGTTTGTAACGACACCAAGCAAATATGGCCCAATTTCAACTTAAACCGCACACTAGATATGCTAATGTTCTCGATACGTCGGATATCACTCCTGATATCTGCTATAACGGGTCGCTGCCGATTTTGCAAAAACTATTGGCGCGAAGTATAATGACTATTGTATGAGCTGTCATGATGCGGAGGAAAAGGAATCAATTAAACAACTCTTGTGTGAGTGTCCTGCATTTTGTGTAAAGCGCAAGCAACTTTTAGGAGCATATAGCTTCAGATTACTGGCGGATCTGGAAAACGTTAACTTAAGCAGTCTGCTAATGTTTTTGGAACAATCTGGTTGGTTCAACAAAGGAAAATAATCAAGAAGGTTCATCGGTTAAAACTAGAAGTGCCCATATGTAATAGGTACTTTTAGTTAATGTGGTATCACAATGGACTGAATAGTCTAAGTCAGCCTGAATCTTAATCGGGCTGCCACTTTAACCTAACCTAACCTAACATCACGTACCAAATTTCAACCGAATCGGATGAATTTTGTTCTTCCAAGGGGCTCCGGAGGTCAAATCTGGAGATCGGTTTATATGGGGGCTCTATATATAATTATGGACCGATTTCGACCAATTTTTGCATGGGTGTTTGAGGCCATATATTCACACCACGTACCAAATTTCAACTGAATCAGAAGAATTTTCGTCTTCCAAGAGGCTCCGGAGGTCAAATCTGGTGATCGGTTTATATGGGGGCTATATAATTATGCACCGATTTCGACCAATTTTTGCTTGGATGTTTGAGGATATATATTTACACCATGTACCAAATTTCAGCCGTATCGGATAAAATTTGCTTCTCTTAGAGGCTCTGCACCGATATGGCCCATTTGCAATACCATCCGACCTACATCAATAACAACTACTTGTGCCAAGTGTCAAGTCGATAGCTTTTTTCGTTCGGAAGTTAGTGTGATTTCAAAAGACGGACGGACGGGCGGACGGACATGCTCAGATCGACTCAGAATTTCACCACGACCCAGAATATATATACTTTATGGGGTCTTAAAGCAATATTTCGATGTGTTACAAACGGAATGACAAAGTTAATATAACCCCATCCTATGGTGGAGGGTATAAAAAGCTGAAAAAACGAAAAATTAAAATTTGATTCCTAGAAGCAAGTACACAAAACCCAAATTTAAAAGTGAATTGTGTCTTAAAAGTATCCTTATTTGTATTCTCCGCTTCTTTTGCTCGGAATCAAGACCAACACTTTTAAAGTAATCTTTGGAACCGGACATGCTTGTTTTCAGTGTGGAGATAGTTGTAGTATATATCAGCTACACTGTAAAACTCGATTGGTTGATATTGGCTAACATCAAAAGACTATGTCTTAATATGTATAAGCGATCCTCAGAAACCCGCTCATTCCAAAACCACAATTCACTTCGAGATCCTGCACTGAAAAAAATATTGTCGTGAGCTCAAAGATTTCATGGCTTTAAAATACGAATGCAAATTTTGCTTAGCATAGAAGAAGCATTTCTCTAATATAAAGTTTTTTTCCTTGTCCAAAAGTCGATAAACTTTCCAATGAAGTCGTATTGTCCTTATAATAGAAAAATTCCTTAAATTTAATGAAATTTTCCTTAAATTGATTGTCTTTTTGCATCTTGACTACAAAGCAAAAACTCGTTCAAATGTACACCCATAGAAAAAATCATGAACGGCGTGGTCATTTCGAAACGATCCGTTCATGAAAGTGAATCAACACACATGTGTTGTCAAACTGAGAACAGATGGGGTCAATCTGACAACGTAAAAATGACACCATACGTTGTCAAAACAACAACCAGCGTTCATGATCTGAAAACGTAATGGTTACGAATTTATAAATAAAATAAAAAAAAAATATTCCCGCTACCGTGACTCGAACCTGTGTTGCCTGCACGACACGCGTTAACAGTCGCCTTAGCACATTGCACCAATGGCGGAGTTGTCATAACAATGTCTAACGATTTTTTTAAGATTTTTCATGGCCAAAGAAAAACGAATGCCTTTCATGAAATCGTGAACGCCCGTGGACGAAATCGTGAACATTCCGTTTTGATTTTTTGTGAACGTTTCCGTTTCATTTTGACATCGTCCGTTCACGATTGTGAAACGTAATTTTTTCTATTAGTGTAGGTCATGTTTTTCAACTCTTTATTTTAAAGACGTTTTTTACTTGAAACATAGCATAATTTCTACTGGAAGTCGAGTCTTAATTCGGAAAATAAAGTTGTCGTTAACCCGTTTTTAAAGGACTTTGATAGCATATGAAGAACAAAAGCTGAGAAAGCGAAAACTTAAAATTTGCTTCCTAGAAGCAAGTACACAAAACCCAAATTTAAAAGAGAAGTGTGTCTTAAAAGTATCCTTACTTGTATTTTCCGCATCTTTGGCTCGGAATCAATACCAAATTTTTTAAAGTAAAGACAAAATCTTTGGAACCGGGTATGCTTTTTTTCAGTGTAATCGCTCTGTTTATTTCGAGAGATCATGTAGCACATAACCCGAAATACTGAGACTTGTTGCAATACCTATATATGTAAATTATTCTGATTTGGTTATTTCTTAAAACATATTTTTATGTTTTATGTTTTTAGAATTAGCTACAATATAGTCAGGAATTTTATCTTCATTCTTTTGAGATTTTTTTTTTTGATATATTGTCTTAATTACATATTTCTTATGACAAATGCAAGAATGATTTGCCCATATTGCACTCATCTTCCAAAAGATGAACACATTTTACCAATATTGTTAGGAATTCATAATAAAAGCAGTATCTCAATGATGCAATTGGCCCTGGAGGCACAATGACAAATGAAGCCAGCAAACATGAGGCAACCATTCACTCACAAATATCATTACAATCTCTTCGTAAAGATTCAATTTCCAGTGGAAAATTATGCATAACAATTTCATCACGACAACATCGAATTGCGAGGGTAGATAAGCCAAGGAGAACAGACAAAAAAACGACGCCAAAGCACTTCACAAATTGTGCAACTTGAAACCGGCATACTTATGGCCATACTTGAGACTTCAAGTAAGTGTAAAATATTCTATTTGGCGAACTTCTCCCAAGGAGCAATATCAAGTCATTTACATCGTGCCCATGTCATCACTTGAACAACAAATCACGTTCATCTTCTTTGATTTCTGATGATTCGATGGTAGAGTGGTGCTCGCACTGTTGTGACAAATCGTAAATATTTTCCCGATATTAAAAAGCCAACCAAGCGTTAACCAAATACAGCCAAACAGAACAAAACTCTTCAAGAGTTGAGTAAGATGTAAGAAAAAAAAAAAAAAGCGGAAAGAACTTGGCCTTAGGCTATAAAATGCCAGTACAATCAAATGCCTGGACTGTAACTGAAATCCCAGAAAATCCAAAACAAGTGTCGAGGGCAGCAGACATTGAGCCACTTCAGTCATTCGATGCGTAATAAAACAAATCCAACACATGTTCATGTTTATTGCCCTCCCGCTCCCATCCAAAGTGAGGTTCTTAAAGGCATTGGTAGTATTGTTACCATTTAAAATTGTGGATTTGAAACATGTCCACTTTATTTAAGCCATAAAAATGTAAAATGATAAGAAGTGGGTTTAAAAATTCACCCGATTTTTTAATAATTTCATTTTTTAATTGCCACCATAAAATGGGATATCCTTGGAAATTTACTGGTGTTGCGGGTACTTTTTCTTGCCACGAGATGGATAAATACACATTGGTGTCAAGAGTCATGTGCATACAATGAAAGCAAGTAACAATGGTGTTGGATCAAGAGTAAACGCTGATCCAACATACGATATTTTACAAAAAAATATTCCCCAAAATCGACCAAATTTAAATAAGAAAATTCTATGAACTTTTGGAAAAAATTTTGATGATTCGAAAAACTTCTTTCAAAGAAGTCATATAAAATTTCAGAAGTTTAACATTTTGACTTATTCATAAATGTATCAAAATTTTAAAATTAGAGAATTTTTGCTGGGATCAACAAGAAAACGTTGCTACTTCTACAACAAGTAGGAAAAGTCTAAAGTCGGGCTTGGCCGACTATATCATACACTTTACCACTTTATATAGCAAAATGTTTGATACCATATCAACTCCTTCAAATTTGGTGGGAGCTATCTAAATCCGTTTTTATGCAATCTGTACGTTACAATTTGTGAGTATAGGTACACAATCTGTGATTATAGGTACACAAAAAAAAATCTGATTCAATAACAAAATCAATTTATCCAATTAATTTTTTAATTGAAATGTCTTCAATCACGAAAATGATAGTATCAATCACAGTTGGGTAAAAAAATTTGATTAAAAAGATACATGATTTGATTTCAAAATTTCAATTAGTTTTTTAATTGATTCAATCAAAAATAGTTTAATTAATTCTATTAAATTTTTAATTAAATTGGTTTTTCAACCAATATCAATAATTTATTTAATAAATTGTCAATTGGAACAATTATTTTTTTTTAATAAAAACCGCGAAAATGTTCTCTCATTTTCTTAACTACCTTTTTAATTAATTAATTGTTATATTTAAATTATTTTTATACTCTCCACCATAGGCGGTATATTAACTTTGTCACATCGAAATATTGCTCTAAGTCGTGGTGAAATTCTGAGCCGATGTAAGCATGTCCGTCCGTCCGTTGAAATCACGCTAACTTCCGAACGAAACAAGTTATCGACTTGAAACTTGGCACAAGTACTTTTTATTGATGTAGGTCGGATGGTATTGCAAATGGGCCATATCGGTCCACTTTTACGTAAAGCCCCCATATAAACGGACCCCCAAATTTGGCTTGCAATTGCTCTAAGAGAAGCAAATTTCATCCGATCCGGCTGAAATTTGGTACATGCTGTTAGTATATGGTCTCTAATAACCATGCAAAAATTGGTCCACATCGGTCCATAATTATATATAGCCCCCATATAAACCGATCCCCAGATTTGGCTTGCGGAACCTCTAATAGAAGCAAATTTCATCCGATTCGGCTGAAATTTGGTACATGGTGTTAGTAAATAGTCTTTAACAACCATGCACAAATTGGTCCACATCGGTTTATAATTATATATAGCCCCCATATAAATCGATCCCCAGATTTGGCTTGCGGAACCTTTAATAGAAGCAAATTTCATCCGATTCGGCTGAAATTTGGTACATGGTGTTAGTAAATAGTCTTTAACAACCATGCACAAATTGGTCCACATCGGTTTATAATTATATATAGCCCCCATATAAATCGATCCCCAGATTTGACCTCCGGAGCCTCATGGATGAGCAACATTCCTCCGATTCGGTTGAAATTTGGTACGTGGTATTAGTATATGGTCCCTGACGACAATGCAGAAATTGGTCCATATCGGTCCATAATTATATGTAGCCCCCATATAAACCGATACCAAGATTTGGCTTGCGGAGCCTCTAAGAGAAGCAAATTTCATCCGATCCGGCTGAAATTTGGTACGTGATGTTAGTATAGGGTCACTAACAACCATGCACAAATTGGTCCACATCGGTTTATAATTATACATAGCCCCCATATAAATCGATCCCCAGATTTGACCTCCGGAGCCTCATGGATGAGCAAAATTCATCCGATTCGGTTGAAATTTGGTACGTGGTGTTAGTATATGCTCTGACAACCATGCAGGAATTGGTCCATATCGGTCCATAATTATATATAGCCCCATATAAACCGATCCCCAGATTTGGCTTGCGGAGCCTCTAAGAAAAACAAATTTCGTCCGATCTGGCTGAAATTTTGTACATGGTATACTAACACCATGTACCAAATAACAACCATACAAACTGTGGTTCACATCGGTCCATAATTATATATAGCCCTCATATAAACCGATCCCCAGATTTGACCTTCTGTGCCTTTTGGAGAAGCAAAATTCATCCGATCTGGTTGAAATTTGTTACGTAGTGGTAGTATATGATATTCAACAACCATGCCTAAAGTGGTCCGTGTCAGTCCATAATCATATATTGCCCCCATATAAACCGATCCCGAGATTTGGTTTTGAAGCCTCTTGGAAGAGCAAATTTTATCCGATCCGGCTGAAATTTGGTACATGGTGTTAGTATATGGTCTCTAATGACCATGCATAAATTGGTCCACATCGGTCCATAATTATATATAGCCCCCATATAAACCGATCACCAGATTTGACATTCGGAGCCTCTTGGAAGATTAAAATTCATCTGATTCAGTTGAAATTTGGTACGTGGTGTTAATATATGGCCTCAAACACCCATACAAAAATTGGTCTTAATCGGTCCATAATTATATATAGGCCTCATATAAACCGATCCCCAGATTTGACCTCCGTAGCCACTTGGAAGAGCAAAATTCATCCGATTCGGTTAAATTTGGTACGTGATGTTAGTATGCAGGAATTGGTTCATATCAGACCATAATTATATAGAGCTCTCAATAAACCGATCCCCAGATTTGGCCTCCGGTGCCTTTTGGAGAAGCAAAATTCATCCGATCTGGTTGAAATTAGGTACGTGGTGGTAGTATATGATATTTAACAACCCTGCCAAAAGTGGTCCATATCAGTCCATAATCATATATAGCCCCCATATAAACCGATCCCGAGATTTGGTTTTGGAGCCTCTTAGAGGAACTAATTTCATCCGAGTCAGTTGAAATTTGGTACATTGTGCTAGTATATGGCCGTTAACAACCATGCCTAACTAGGTCCATATCAATCTATAGTTATATATAGCCCCCAGATAAACCGATCCCTAATCACAGAAAAATCACGATTGCCGCTCGAGCCAAAAATTATCTACCAAAATGTTATTGACATAGAACATTTTGTCAACATTTTTTTTTTCTATAGACAATTTTGTCAAATTTTTTTTCTATAGAAAATTTTGTCAAAATTTTTTGTCTATAGAAAAATTTGTCAACATTTTATTTCTTTAGGAATCTTTGTCAAAATATAATTTCTATAGAAAATTTTGTCATAATTTTATTTCTATACAAAATTTTGTCAGAATTTTATTTCTGTAGAAAATTTTGTCAAAATGTTATTTCTATAGAAAATTTTTGAAGCACCTCTTAGTTGGAGAGGAATCTTCCAAAATATCAAGAATTCTACCAGTCTACCAAACAGTAAAAAATCTGCCATATTTGGTAGACTCGTGTTCATAATTGTATATATCCCCCATATAAAACGACCCCTATATTTCAAATCTGGCTCTATAATTACCGCACAAAAGTTCATATCGGTTCGTAATTATTTCTTCCCTATTTACGAGGGCGGTTCGGAAACTTCATAGCCTATCAATGAAAGAATAGTTAGTTTTTAAAAAATATTTTTATTTTTCAATATAATCTCCTGAAACTTCAATACACTTATTCCAATACGTTTCTAGCAATTCTATCCCTTGATTAAAATAGTTTTCCTCAAGGTCTTCAAAGTAGTGGTTTACAACTGTAATTGCATTTTCATTTGAGGTAAAACGCTTAACAGCAAGGATTTTTTTTTTTTGATTTGAGAACAAGTAAAAGTCACTGGAAGCTAAATCAGGAGAATAAGGTGGGTGATCAAGCAACTCGTACTTTAATTCGTTGATTTTAGCCATTGTTAAAACACTCTTGTGCGCTGGTGCGTTGTCTTGATGAAAAAATATTTTTTTGTGTTGTAAGCCAGGACGTTTTTCTCGAATTTGTACATGTAATTACCCTTTTGAAGATAGTCAATCAATAAAATACCTTTGAAGTCCCAAAAAACCGTTGCCATAACCTTACCAGCCGATTGAATTGTTTTTGCCTTTTTTAGGACACTTCCTCCAGCTTCAGTCCATTGTTTAGATTGTGCTTTTGTCTCTGGAGTATAGTGGTGGATCCATGTCTCATCAATAGTTATAAAACGACGCTTAAAATCCATTTTATTTCGCTTAAAACGATCCAAAGAAGCTGTTAACAAATGCGGCACCAATCTGTAGTTCTTCATGCAAAATTAAATGGACTTGATCATTTGAAATGCCTATGATATTAGAAACTTCACGCACTTTTATTCGTCGATCATTTAATACCATATCATTTACTTTGGCTACAATTTCTGTTGTTGATGCTGTTTTTGAACGTCCACTACGTGGTTCATCTTCAATGCTTGTACGACCACGTTTATATTCAGCAACCCAATTTTTTACTGTTGCATATGAAGGAGAACTTTCACCTAACACATTCACCATATCATTATGAATTTCTTGTCCCGATAAACCTTTTTTATGTAAATATTTAATGACAGCACGCATTTCTAATTTTTCCATTGTAAAAAAAAATGCGGATGCGTCTTTTTTGAATACCTGTTTCTATATGAAGGAGTTGCCAGAAACAAAATTTAACATGTGTTCATAACAGAGATGGAAGTTTCCAAAACACTTTTTTCTGTTTATACCGCGCTTTTTGTGCTAGGCTAAGAAGTTTCCGAACTGCCCTCGTATACCGGTCAAGAACTCAATATATACGTATTTAATTGACCTTTCCTTTGTCTAATATATATCCCGCATGGACTAACTTTCAATTTAAAAGATAATGCTAAGAAGTTTTAAGATGCCTTGCCATCGGCCGCAACCCTAGTAACATAATTCAATTGTGGATGACCGTCTTTAGTAGAAGTTTCTACGCAATCCATGGTGTAGAGTACATAAGATTCGGCCTGGCCGAACTTACGGTCGTATATCCTTGTTAGACTTTGCGTACTCTGGAATGTAGACATCGATATGGGAATTCAAAATAATCTCTGGAGAGATTAAAACACTCTCATCTAGAAGTGCAGAAGTGAAATGAGTCAACAACTATCATCCCTTTATAGGAATAAGCATTTCCTTTCAAGTGTGACATCTACTCGTTTTCCTGTACCGAGGTAAATATTTATACCAAAATCGGAGGAATATTTGTTAAATTTGTTCTAGCAAATATGCAAATATTTCATGTAAATATTTCCACTTAACCAATGTGCAGGTAATAAAGAGACACGAAAATATCCAATAAAAGAGTTAATTAAAATATTTTCATTATTATGATACCAACCACACATTACTTAAATTTATGGCACTAAAAAATATGCTACATTTTTACTTCATTTTATTTTTCGTATGTTTCAAGCAAAACTGCGTCAACCGAATCTTCACACGGTGATGGAAAATAAAATTATGAGAGAATATAATGTGATGGTAATTACTGAATACAGTAAATGTTTAGGATTTTTTCCCTCTTACCTTTTTATAATTATGATAATGTTATTTTATCCTTAGACTATGAAGTATTTTGGCATTTAGGAATGTGACGTTGGAATGGGTGGCCCAGGCGAATATTTTCATTTTATTGTCTGCATAGTTGATGTAACAATTCTTTACACTTCATTATACAGGCGAGGCAATATGAGCATTGAAAAATATCACAAAATGATTTAGAATTAAACAGTTGATTGAAAGTGAAAACTAAATAAATTAAAAAATTAGCTTACATATTTACCCAGTAAAAAAAGCGTCGCCAAAAAAGTAATGAAAATGTTCTTTTGGATCCGGAAGTGGTACAAAATTGACGCAGAAGCGATGAGTTTAACATGGGCTTGTAATAGGACGGAAGTCCTCCATTCCAACAGCCGTTGCACTGAATTTGCATTACTTCTTTAGGTGTGATCCGAATTCAATGTTTTGGATGTAAATTAAAAAGTTCTGATATTTTGTCAAATAAATAATTTTTATAACTTTTTATACCCTCCACCATAGGATGGGGGTATAAAGTATATAAGTATATATATTCTGGGTCGTGGTGAAATTCTGTGTCGATCTGAGCATGTCCGTCCGTCCGTCCGTCTGTTGAAATCACGCTAACTTCCGAACGAAACAAGCTATCGACTTGAAACTTGGCACAAGTAGTTGTTATTGATGTAGGTCGGATGGTATTGCAAATGGGCCATATCGGTCCACTTTTACGTATAGCCCCCATATAAACGGACCCCCAAATTTGGCTTGCGATTGGTTTAAGAGAAGCAAACTTCATCCGATCCGGCTGAAATTTGGTACATGGTGTTAGTATATGGTCTCTAACAACCATGCAAAAATTGGTCCATATCGGTCCAGAATTATATATAGCTCCCATATAAATCGATTCCCAGATTTGTCCCAGATTTGAGGAGCAAAATTCATCCGATACGGTTGAAATTTGGAACATGGTGTTAGAATGTGGTCTCTAAGAAACACGCAAGAATTGGTCCATATCGGTCCATAATTATATACAGCCCCCATATATACCGTTCCCCAGATTTGATGTCCGGAGCCTCTTGGAGGAGCAAAATTCATCCGATCCGGTTGAAATTTGCAACGTGGTGTTAGTATAATTTTTTCCAAATTTTATTTCTATAGAAAATTTTGTCAAAATTTTATTTCTATAGAAATTTTTGTCAAAATTTTATTTCTATAGAAAATTTTTTCCAAATTTTACTTCTATAGAAAATGTTGTCAAAATTTTATTTCTATAGAAACTTTAAACTTAATTATATTCCTATTTAATCGGCCGTTTTTGTTTAATATATACCACGTATGGACTATGTGGTATATATTACGGTGTTAGGGACACACAAAAAAAATTTTTCTGATTCAATCACCAAATTAATTGATCCAATTAATTTTTTAATTGAAATGTCTTCAATCACGAAAATGATAGTATCAATCACAGTTTTAATTGGGCATAGAAAAAATTCTTGATTAAAAAATTAATTGAGTTTTTCAGCAAATTTCAATTAATTTTTTAATTGATTCAATTAAAAATTTAATTGATGTTGATTGCAAAACTTAATTAATTTATTAATTAAAAAAGGTAACTATTTTTAATTACTTTCTGAATTGGCTTAGAGTTTTTATTGGGATTAACCAATGATTGTTTGAAATACATTTTTAATTAGTCTTCCGAATTAGATTAAAGAGTTAATTGTATCAATTAATTTTTTAATTACAAATTTTAAAATTTTCAATCATTGACTTAATTAACTTAATTTTTCTATCATGATTAAAAATTTAATTGTATCAATTAATTTATTAATTGAAAAAATGTTCAACTTCAACTAACTTTTTAATTGGAAATATTTTGGTGATATTTTTTTCTGTGAAGTTTTAAGATACCTTGCAATCGGCAAGTGTTGCCGCAACCCAAGTAATTCGATTGTGGATGACAGTCTTCAGTAGAACTTTCTACGCAATCCATGGTAGAGGGTACATAAGCTTCTGCTTGGCCGAACTTACGGCCGTATATACTTGTTATAATTTTTAATGGATTCTAACGCTTGTCGGAAATGTTTGACCTCAAATATTTTCAAAAGGTCAAAATTTCTTCAGATTGGATTTAGCATTTTTTGACAAAATTTAAATGAATTCTTACTCTGTTTTTAACCTATTTGAAGCAAAAAAAGTTAAAATTACCCATTAAAAGTATCAAAAAACCAAGTTATAATTTTTTTATTTATTTTTTAATTAGGAATAATTTGTAATAATTAACATTGCGTAAATTTCGAGACCTAAAATTTACGTTACATAATCTTCCATATTAGGTCAATATTTTTTCAGTGTATGCATGTAAAATTTGGTCTGAACCTAGATTTAGATATAGCTCCCATATATATGTATGCCAGAGTTGGGGAATATGGTAGAATTTTTCATATTTTAATTAGCTCGGAATATAAACCTTCATAATAATTCCCAAAAAATTTGAAGGAGTTGAGAGGTAACACATACTTTGGTCTACATAGTGGTGAAGGGTATAATATAGTCGGCCCAGCCCGACTTTAGAATTTACTTACTTGTTATTAATCAACTTTTGGACAAGGAAAAATCTTTATAACGGAAAATTTTCAGAGATAGCGGAATTACTATTGTAACTATGCATGTAAAATTTGGTCAAAATCGGTTCAGATTTAGATATAGCTCCGATATATATGAATGCCAGAGTTGGGGAAATAGGGTAGAATGTTTCATCAGAAATTCCCTTCATTCATAGAAATTCCCTTATTTTCGGTCTTAAAATCATATTTTTTATAATTTTTTTTTAGTATGTACGAAGACAAAATAGTGAAATAGAACATGGCTAAAAATGACAGACCACTTTAGACCGAACAAAGCTTTTTTCCCTTTTTGGATTGGACTTTTGTTAAAACTTTAGATACAGAAACAGCGAACTCCATAAAAACATGCTAAGTCGACTTCGCGTTCTCTGGAATGAGGGCATCGATATGTAGCCCCCATATAAACCGATCCCCAGATTTGACTTCCGGAACCCCTTAGAAGAGCAAAATTCACACGATTCGGTTGAAATTTGGTACGTGGTGTTAGTATATGATCCATGCAAAAATTGGTCCATACCGGTCTTAATTATATATAAACCCCATTTAAACCGATCCCCAGATTTGACCTCCGGAGCTATGGGAGGAGCAAAATTCATCCGACCCGGTTGAAATTTGGTACGTTGCGCTAATATATGGCCGCTAACAAACATGCCAAAAGTGGTCCATCGTTCTATAGTTATATATAGCCGATCCCCAAAAATAATCTACCAAATTTTATTTCTATAGAAAATTTTGTCAAAATTTTATTTCTATAGAAAATTTTGTCTAAATTTTATTTCTATAGAAAATTTTGTCAAAATTTTATTACAATACAAATTTTTTTCTAGATTTTAATTCTATAGAAAATTTTGTCAAAATTTTTTTACTATAAACAATTTTGTCAAAATTTTATTGCTATACAAAATTTTGTCAAAATTTTATTTCTATAGAAAATTTTGTCAAATTTTATTTCTATAGAAAATTTTGTCAAATTTTATTTCTATAGAAAATTTTGTCAAACTGAATTATTTACGTAATTAATCGGCCTTTTTTGTTTAATAAATACCCCGTATGGACTAACTTAAAATTGAGAACACGATGTCAAGAAGTTTTAAGATACCTTGCCATCGGCAAGTGTTACCGCAACCCAAGTAATTCGATTGTGGATTACAGTCTTTAGTACAAGTTTCTATGCAATCCATGGTGGAGGGTACATAAGATTCGGTCTGGCCGAACTTACGGCCGTATATACTTGTTATACCCACCACCATAGAATGGTGACGGGGGTATAATAAGTTTGTCATTCCGTTTGTAACGCATCGAAATATCGATTTCCGACTATATAAAGTATATATATTCTTGATCAGGGAGAAATTCTAAGACGATATAACGATGTCCGTCTGTCCGTCTGTCTGTCTGTTGTAATCACGCTACAGTCTTCAATAATGAAGCAATCGTGCTGAAATTTTGCACAAGCTCGTCTTTTGTCTGCAGGCAGGTCAAGTTCGAAGATGGGCTATATCGGTCCAGGTTTTGATATAGTCCCCATATAAACCGACCTCCCGATTTGGGGTCTTGGGCTTATAGAAATCGTAGTTTTTATCCAATTTGCCTGAAATTTGAAATCTGGAGGTATTTTATGACCATAAAGAGATGTGCCAAAAATGGTGAGTATCGGTCCACGTTTTGGTATAGCCCCCATATAGACCGATCTCCCGATTTTACTTCTTGGGCTTATAGAAACCGCAGTTTTTATTCAATTTACCTGAAATTTGAAATCTAGAGGTATTGTAGGACCACAAATACGTGTGCCAAAAATTGTGAGTATCGGTCCATATTTTGGTATAGCCCCCATATAGACCGATCTCCCGATTTTACTTCTTGGGCTTATAGAAACCGCAGTTTTTTTCAATTTATCTGAAATTGGAAGTCTAGAGGTATTGTAGGACCACAAATACGTGTGCCAAAAATTGTGAGTATCGGTCCATATTTTGGGATGGCCCCCATATAGACCGATCTCCCGATTTGGGGTCTTGGGCTTATAGAAACCGTATTTTTTATCCAATTTGTCTGAAATTGGAAATCTAGAGGTATTTTAGGACCATAAAGAGGTGTGCCGAAAATGGTGAGTATCGATCCATATTTTGGTATAGCCCCCATATAGACCGATTTCCCAATTTTACTTCTTGGGCTTCTAGAATCCGAAGTTTTTATCCTATTTGCCTGAAATTGGAAATCTAGAGGTATTTTCGGGTCACAAAGAGGTGTGCCGAAAAAGGTGGGTATCGGTCCATATTTTAGTATAGCCCTCATAAGAACGATCTCCCGATTTAACTCCTTGGGTTTCTAGAAACCGTAGTTTTTATCTGATATGCCTGAAATTGTAAATATTCTGGTATTTTAGGCTCACAAACACGTGTATCGGATTAAGTTTTTATCGGTCCATTTCGTAATGCCTCCATATAGACCGACTTCACTTCTTGGGGGTGTAGAAGGCGCACTGATCATGAAAATTGCTTGAAACTCAATGTAAAATTTCCAGATTTTACTTCTACAGATTTAAGATTTCAAATCAAGACGTTATTTTATAATTTTCTTGCACACTTACAAGAGATGTTAATGATTCCTCTAAACCTCAAACAAAAATGGTTCTTATAAATCCAGAATCTGATATAGTCCTCATAGGTGAAATCTTTAAATTTATCTTCGGGTTGTGTCCTCAAGTCCTCAAGCCCTCCTGAAATTTCAAAGGAAACCCTAATATTTGGTTCATGGTGGTGGGTATTTAAGATTCGGCCCGGCCGAACTTACTGCTGTATATACTTGTTTTTTATATATTTCCCTCATGTGATGTATTTGAACATCTGCATCATTAATATTGCAAACAATATTCTTCAAATCGATAGTTGTCCAAACGAAAACAATAAAAATATATGAAAGAAAACAAAAATACAAAATCTTCAAAAGGCAATCATTGGATTACAAATGTCCTCATTTGGAATAACACCCTTATCCAAAAAAAAATACAATATTTTTTATGGCCATCAAACAATGCAAGACATAAAACACATACACAGATGTACACTCTGGTCATTCAGATCTATTTCCTGGGCCACATCTTAGAAATGCCATAAATTTTCGATATTCCATGACAAAACAATAAAACTTACCGAAACAGTAGAATATCAACTGACTGAAGTGGCACAAACCGAAAATCCTAAAGAAAACCAGGGGAGACCAAAAACAAAAAACCTAAGCCCCTATAGGACCACAATTGAATGGTCCAACTAGTCAGTCCCACCAATCATAAATAAATTTGACACTCTTAAAAAACGTTTATCCTCAACAACAACAACAACAGCACCACCAAAAATTATGATGAGGAAAGCTAGCCCCTGAAGAAGAGCAATAAAACACAAAACGAGAAGAAACTATAAAAAAATTATTGAATTGAAATTCAAGAAAACATTTTTATTAAATGGCTGCATAAAGACTCAACTCAAATCGACAAAGGAAACTTCACAATTTTATGAATGAATGGCATCCGATGAACCTTTCCATTGTTGATGATGGCAGCATGGAAACAAAACCCAATGAAAATAGACTCCATTTAAGTAGTTCCATCATCATTTCCAGTGAAAGGAATCATTGAGCAGGGATCATGGCTATAGCCAGTTGAAATTGTAACTCAACTCAGATTCACTTAGAAATTAAGCCCGAGACTGATTACATTGTTAGTTTGTGTGTGTTTTGTGTCATAAAACCATGGGAGGTCAATGTCACTGGCTGGCAAATGGTGACCCAACAAACATTGATGATTTTATCCATGGTGTTCTTCTCTCTGATTGGACATGGGAAATCTTGTAACAAGGAAGTATTTTATTACCCATCTGTGTAGTAACATAGCTCATTGTTTTTATCCATCGAAATTTTTGTTGCAAATAAAACAAAAATGTATAGAAGAAAGATAATGTTGTAACCAGCTGTGCTTTTGTTTATACCTTTCTTTGAATTGTAGACTAAAAAGAGAGGGTTTCTCCCATGGATTTGTAAAAAAACTAGGATTCTTGTATTTGAAGTTTTATCATTATTCATCTTGTGTCAGAAGTCTTTGATCTCGAACGATTATGTGTTAAGGCAATGGCAGCAAGGTTCACAAGATCATTAAACAAGTGGGAAAATAATGTCAGAGTTCAAAAATGTATATATTCAGAGAAAAAGACTGAATGAATTTTCAAAAGTATGAGAATTAAGTGTAAGGATAGGAGTCGAAAAGTCTGCCAACTTTTGTATAAATTTATAAAATTTATAAAAAGTTAAAAATCAGCGCCTGAATATTTATTAAAATTTTAATAGAAAATTTATTAAAATTTAATAGTAACGGGAGTTATTTGGCGAAGCTGGCCGTCATAAAGAATAACAAGTATATACGGCCGGGCCGAAGCTTATGTACCCTCCACCATGGATTGCGTAGAAACTTCTTCTAAACACTGCCATCCACAATCGAATTACCTATGTTGCGGTAACATTTGTCGATGGCAAGGTATCTTAAAAACTCCTAAGACCGTCTTCTAAATTGTATGTAAATCCATTCGTGGTATATATTAAATAAAAAACAAGTAAGTAAAGTCTAAAGTCGGGCGGAGCCGACTATATTATACCCTTCACCACTATATAGACAAACATTTGTGTTACCATCTCAACTACTTCAAATTTGCTGGGAGCTATATAAAGGTTTCCATTTCCAGATACAAATACTTTTAATGGAGACAATTTTTTGTACTTCTACAAAAACTCTAGAATTACAATTTAAATCGGCTAACGCCCTCGGATGAAACACAATGTTAGTAAAAAATATGGGAAATATGCTGTACAAAAGAGATTTATAATTTTTCAGGCGATACATATGTATTCGAGATATAGGACAATTAGAGTAATATTTACAATTGTTGCTACTCAGCAGTGGCGATTTTACAAGGATATTGGTTAGATCTCGCCAAGATATGTTGTCAAGTGTGGGTTGTGATATATTTTATTTGGTCTAGTCGGGCGACTTGGAGCCTTATTTAAAACTCATCCGTTCTGTGAAAATTTTGGCATTGCAGTGTGTACACTGAAAAAAAAAAGGATGCCCGGTTCTAAAGATTTTGTCTTTACTTTAAAAATTTTGGTATTTATTCCGAGCCAAAGAAGCGGAGAATACAAGGACACTTTTAAGACACTATTCTCATTTAAATTTAGATTTTGTGTACTTCCTTCTAGGAAGCAAATTTTAATTTTTCGCTTTTTCAGCTTTTTTTCTTCATATGCTATCAACGTTCTTTAAAAACGTGTTAACGACATCTTTATTTTCCAAATTAAGACTCGAATTCCAGTAGAAATTTTCCTATGTTTCATGTAAAAAACGTCTATAAAATAAAGTGTTGAAAAACATGTCATATATATGATCGATTTTGTTGCTTTGTATTCAAGATGCAAAAAGACAACGATTTTAAAGATAATTTCATTAAATTTAAAGAATTTTTCTGAATTATTAATGTCAAGTTGACCTTAGCCCAAACATTTTTGCTTTCATGTTATGATACCCATTTTTACGTGAAATCACTTAATTATAAGGACAATACGACTTCATTGAAAAGTTTATCGACGTTTGGACAAGGAAAATAACTTTATATTAGAGAAATGCGTCTTCTATGCGAAGCAACATTTGCATTCGTATTTTAAAGACGTAAAATCTTTGACCTTACGACAATATTTTTTTCAGTGTAGGATATGGCTAAGACATGGGGAAATCATCACAGAATTTTGTGTAAAGTGTGAGAATTTTGGCCATATTTGTATTCTCTGTGGAGACTATCCAGTCAATTGGAGGAAAATCCCATTGAAAATGGGTCTAAAATATAAAACAGTCTACCATATTTCCCCAGCTCTGATGTACGTATATATGGGAGCTATATACAATCTGAACCGATTTGACTAAATTTGACATGCATAGTTAGAATAATAATTCTGCTATCTATGCGAAATTGCACGTAAATGGGAGTACAACTTTGGCCCCCCCTGGTCATATGAGTGCAAATCGGACGGGAGATATATATGGGAGCCATATCTAAATATGAACCGATTTCAACCAAATTTGTCACAATTACCTATACAACTAAACGTACTCCTTGTGCGAAATTAGAAGCAAATCACGGCAAAACCCTGGATTTTGAGGCCATATAAGTTCAAATCGGACGAAAGATATATATGGAGCTATATCTAAATCTGAATCGATTTTGGACATATTTGGCACATACAATAGTATCGTTAAAAGTACCGCTTGTGCAAAATTTGAGGTAAGTCAGGGCAAAACTCTGGCTTTTGAGACCATATAAGTCCAAATCGGGCAAAAGATATATATGTGAGCTACATCTAAATCGGAACCGATTTTAACAAAATTTGACACACTTAACGATACTAATAAACGTACCCCTTGTGCAAAATTTGAAGCAAATCATGGCAAAACTCTGGCTTTTGTGGCCATATAAGTTCAAATCGGACGAAAGATATATATGGGAGCTATATCTAAATTTGAACCGATTTCAATCAAATTTACCAAGCATGGAAGATCGGTAGTAAACTTTGGCCTCTGTGGTCATATGAGTCTAAATCGGACGAAAGATATATATGGGAGCTATATCTAAATCTGAACCGATTTGGCTGATATTTTGCAAGATTTTTGAGATTCATAAAATATTTGGATGTACTGAATTTGAAGAACATCGGTTGATAAATACGCCAATTATGACCAGATCGGGGATAAATATATATGTCAGCTATATCTAAATCTGAACCGATTTTTCCCAAAACCAATAGCGATTGTCTCTGTCCCAAGAAACGGCCCTACGCCAAATTTGAGGACGATCGGACTTAAATTGCGAGCTGTACTTTGTGCACAAAATTACATATACAGACAGACAGACAGACAGACGGACATCGCTAAATGGACTCAGAATTTAATTCTAAGCCGATCGGTATACTAAAAGATGGGTCTATGACCACTGTTTCTTGGCGTTACATACAAATGCACAAACTTATTATACCCTGTACCACAGTAGTGGTCAAGGGTATAAAGATCGATTAAATACGTATATAATTCAGTTTGACAAAATTTTTTATAGAAATAAAATTTTAACCAAATGTTCTATAGAAACGAAATTTTAACAAAATTTTCGATAGATATAAAATTTTAAGAAAATGTTCTATAGAAATAAAATTTTCACAAAATTTTCTACAGAAATAAAATTTTGACAAAATTTTCTATAGAAATAAAGTTTTAACAAAATTTTCTATAGAAACGAAATTTTAACAAAATTTTCGATAGATACAAAATTTTAACAAACTTTTCTATAGAAATAACATTTTCGTACATTATTTTTGGCTCGAGTGGCAACCATGATTATGAACGGATATGGACCAATTTTTGTGTGATTGGAGATCGGCTATATATAACTATAGACCGATATGAACCAATTTTGGTATGGTTGTTAGATGCCTAACACCACGTACCAAATTTCAACCGAATCGGATGAATTTTGCTCATCCATGAGGCGCCGGAGGTTAAATCTGGGGATCGGTTTATATGAGGGCTATATATAATTATGAACCGATGTAGACCAATTCTGGCACGGTTGTTAGAGACCATATACTAACAGCATGATCCAAATTTCAACCGGATCGGATGAAATATGCTTCTTTTAAAGGCTCCGCAAGCCAAATATGGGGTCGGTTTATATGGGGGCTATATATAATTATGGACCGATTTGGACCAATTTTTGCATGGTTGTGGGAAATCATAAACTAACACCATGTACCAAATCTCAACCGGATCGCATGAATTTTGCTCCTCCAAGAGCCTCCGCAAACCAAATCTGAGGGTCCGTTTATATGGGGGCTATACGTAAAAGTGGACCGATATGGCCCATTTGCAATAACATCCGACCTACATCAATAACAACTACTTGTGACAAGTTTCAAGTCGATAGCTTGTTTCATTCGGAAGTTTGCGTGATTTCAACAGAAGGACGGACGGACGGACATACTTAGATCGACTCAGAATTTCACCACGACCCAGAATATATATACTTTATGGGGTCTTAGAGCAATATTTCGATGTGTTACAAACGGAATGACAAAGTTAATATACCCCCATCCTATTGTGGAGGGTATAAAAATTACATTAAGATGTGTTCATGTATATAGTGACGGATAGATAGCCTAGACTATATCGACTCCGAAGATGGTACTTTATTGGGATGGACAGATTAGGAAATGTCTATACTTGTACCCTCACTCATAGGGTGGATTTGTTATGGACGCAGGTATTGCTTGACGACCTCACTAACGTATTCCTTGGGTAGGTTAGGTGGCAGCCCGATGTATTAAGCCCACTTAGCCCGATTTCATGTTAAGCTCAATGACAAGGGACCTCCTTTTTATAGCGAGTCCGAACGGCGTTCCAAATTGCAGTGAAACCACTTAGAGAAGCTTTGAAATCCTCTGAATCATTACTGAGGTGGGATAATCCACCGCAGAAAAACTTTTTGGTGTTCGGTCCAAGCAGGAATCGAAACCACGACCTTGTGTATGCAAGGCGGCCATGCTAACCATTGCACCACGGTGGCTCCCAAAAAAACGTATTCTTATTCCTGTTGCAAGTCTACATCGATCGAGCCTTGTCCGTCCGTCTATAAGTCCATATGTTTAACTTACACAAACTTTCGAAAGAATAGAAATGTATTTTTGAAAATAGAAACACTGAAACAAATATTGACCTAATATGGTAAATTATGCAACCTAAATTATAGGACAAACAATTTTCACAATATTAAGGACAAATATCTTTTAATTAAAAAAGAGTTTATAGTTATGCAGAATGGGTATCTGAAATTTTTTTCCAATAAATTGGAATAAATATTGTATTAATATAAATTTTATAATCTTTGTTTCAAATTTTTTTCATTTTAATTTTTTTCTTGGAAATTTGCTTCCCTCAGTCTTTAACCCTACACTCAAAAAAAGTTTACTTGGATCCAAAGATTCTGAGCTTTAAGGATTTTGGTATTGATTCCGAGCCAATGATGCGGCTTCTTTAAAATAAAGACATTTTTTAGATACCTCCCTGGCTTTAAATCTAGGATATATAAACTTAAAATTGGATACAGATCTCATTCATCGAATTTTTATTCTCTGTTCGCGATATATTAATAAAGGTATTCATTTACAAACAAATTCCAGTTTCAAAATCCAAATTATGCCAAGTACTTCAAAAACTGTTTTCTTAATGCTAAAAAAAAACTTTAAACCAAAAATGCAAATCCTTAAAATAAGTCTTAGCCTACATTTGAAGCATTTTTATTTTAAATTTAAAAATTCAATATTATGTCATTTTAGTTAAAGACGATTTCTTTAAATTAAATATGTTTTTCTTTATTTTAAGGTACATTTGCCTTACTTCAAAGATCAACAACTTCAACAGAAGGACGCAAAATTTCAAGATGTGTTTTCTAAATTTAATGAAATATTTTTTGAAGCAAGGATTATAAACTTTATTTTAATTAAAATGTCATTTTGTCAAAATTTCATTTCTATAGGAAATATTGTTAAAATTTCATTTCTATAGGAAATTTTGTCAATATTTCATTTCTATAGAAAATGTTGTTAAAATTTCATTTCTATGGGAAATTTTGTCAAAATTTCATATCTATAAGAAATTTTGTCAAAATTTCATATCTATAAGAAATTTTGTCAAAATTTCATTTCTATAAGAAATTTTGTCAAAATTTCATTTCTATAAGAAATTTTTTCAAAATTTAATTTCTATGGGAAATTTTGTCAAAATTTCATTTCTATAAGAAATTTTGTCAAAATTTCATTTCTATTGGAAAATTTGCCAAAATTTTATTTCTATAGGAAATTTTGTCAAAATTTTATTTCTATAGGAAATTTTGTCAAAATTTCATTTCTCTAGGAAATTTTGTCAAAATTTCATTCCTATTAGAAATTTTGCCAAAATTTTATTTCTATAGGAAATTTTGTCAAAATTTTATTTCTATAAGAAATTTTGTCAAAATTTTATTTCTATAGGAAATTTTGTCAAAATTTTATTTCTATAGGAAATTTTGTCAAAATTCCATTTCTATGGGAATTTTTTTCAAAATTTCATTTCTATAGGAAATTTTGTCAAAATTTCATTTCTATAAAAAATTTTGTCAAAATTCCATTTCTATGTGAAATTTTGTCAAAATTTCATTTTATAGGAAATTTTGTCAAAATTTCATTTCTATAGGAAATTTTGTCAAAATTTCATTTCTATAGGAAATTTTGTCAAAATTTCATTTCTATTGGAAATTTTGTCAAAATTTCATTTCTATAGGAAATTTTGTCAAAATTTCCTTTCTATAGGAAATTTTGTCAAAATTTCCTTTCTATAGGAAATTTTGTCAAAATTTCCTTTCTATAGGAAATTTTGTAAATTTCATTTCTCTAGGAAATATTGTCAACATTTCATTTCTGTAGGAAATTTTGTCAAAATTTCATTTCTATGGGAAATTTTGTCAAAATTTCATTGCTATTTTGTCAAAATTTCATTTCAATAGGAAATTTTTTCAAAATTTCATTTTCATTGGAAATATTGTTAAAATTTCATTTTCATAGGAAATTTTGTCAAAATTTCATTTCTACAGAAAATTTTGTCAAAATTTCATTTCTATAGGAAATGTTGTTAAAATTTCATTTTTAAGGGAAATTTTGTCAAAATTTCATTTCTATAGGAAATTTTGTCAAATTTTCATTTCTATAGAAAATTTTGTCAAAATTTAATTTCTCTAGAAAATTTTGTCAAATTTTCATTTCTACGAGAGATTTTGTCAAAATTTCATTTATATAGGAAATTTTGTCAAAATTTCATTTATATAGGAAATTTTGTCAAAATTTCATTTATATAGGAAATTTTGACAAAATTTCATTTATATAGGAAATTTTGTCAAAATTTCATTTCTATAGGTAATTTTGTCAAAATTTAGTTTCTATAGGAAATGTTGTTAAAATTTAATTTCTATGGGAAATTTTGTCAAAATTTCATTTCTATAGGAAATTTTTTCAAAATTTCATTTCTATAGGAAATTTTGTCAAAATTTCATTTCTATAGGAAATTTTGTCACAATTTAATTCCTATAGGAAATGTTGTTAAAATTTAATTCCTATAGGAAATGTTGTTAAAATTTCATTTTTAAGAAAAATTTTGTCAAACTTTCATTTATATCGCAAATTTTGACAAAATTTCATTTATATAGGAAATTTTGTCAAAATTTCATTTCTATAGGAAATTTTGTCAAAATTTAAATTCTATAGGAAATTTTGTCAAAATTTCATTTCTATAGGAAATGTTGTTAAAATTTAATTTCTATGGGAAATTTTGTCAAAATTTCATTTCTATAGGAAATTTTGTCAAAATTTCATTTCTATAGGAAATTTTGTCACAATTTAATTTCTATAGGAAATGTTGTTAAAATGTCATTTTTAAGGAAAATTTTGTCAAAATTTCATTTCTTTGGATATTTTGTCAAAATTTCGTTTCTATAAAAAATTTTGTCAAAATTTCATTTCTATAGGAAATTTTGTCAAAATTTCATTTCTATAGGAAATTTTGTCAAAATTCCACTTCTATAGGAAATTTTGTCAAAATTTAATTCCTATAGGAAATGTTGTTAAAATTTAATTTCTATGGGAAATGTTGTTAAAATTTCATTTTTAAGAAAAATTTTGTCAAACTTTCATTTCTATAGGATATTTTGTCGAAATTTCGTTTCTATAGAAAATTTTGTCGAAATTTCATTTCTATAGGAAAGTTTATCAAAATTTAATTTCTATAGGAAATTTTGTCAAAATTTCATTTCTATAGGAAATTTTGTCAAAATTTCATTTCTATAGGAAATTTTGTCAAAATTTCATTTCCTAATTTATTTAAACTGAAGAAGATCGAACAAGAAACCAAATTTCATTTCTATAGGAAATTTTTGTCAAAATTTCATTTCTATAGAAAATTTTGTCAAAATTTCATTTATATAGGAAATTTTGTCAAAATTTCATTTCTATAGGAAATATTGTCAAAATTTCATTTCTTTAGGAAATTTTGTCAAAATTTTATTTTATAGGAAATTTTGTCAAAATTTTATTTCTATAGGAAATTTTGTTAAAATTTCATTTCTATAGGAAATTTTGTCAAAATTTCATTTCTATAGGAAATTTTGTCAAAATGTCATATCTATAGAAATTTTTTTCAAAATTTCATTTATAAGGAAAGTTTGTCAAAGTTTAAATTCTATAGAAAATATTGTCAACATTTCATTTCCATAGGAAATATTGTCAACATTTCATTTCAATATGAAATTTTGTCAAAATTTCATGTCTATAAAAAATGTTGTCAAAATTTCATTTCTATGGGAAATTTTGTCGAAAATTCATTTCTATAGGAAATTTTGTCAAAATTTCATTTCTATAGAAAATTTTGTCAAAATTCCATTTCTATTGGAAATTTTGTCAAAATTTCATTTCTATAAGAATGTTTGTCAAAATTTAATTTCTCTTAGAAATTTCATTTCTATAGGAAATTTTGTCAAAATTTCATTTCTATAGGAAATTTTTTCAAAATTTCATTTCTATAGG
Organism: Haematobia irritans; assembly: GCF_050003625.1. Classification (NCBI taxonomy): domain Eukaryota; kingdom Metazoa; phylum Arthropoda; class Insecta; order Diptera; family Muscidae; genus Haematobia; species Haematobia irritans. Next base: position 164,106,387 of record NC_134398.1, on the reverse strand, counting down.
AAATTTTGTCAAAATTTCATTTCTATGGGAAATTTTGTCGAAATTTAATTTCTCTTAGAAATTTCATTTCTATAGGAAATTTTGTCAAAATTTCATTTCTATAGGAAAGTTTGTCAAAATTTCATTTTATAGGAAATTTTGTCAAAATTTCATTTCTATAGGAAATTTTGTCAAAATTTCATTTCTATAGGAAATGTTGTCAAAATTTCATTTCTATAGGAAATGTTGTCAAAATTTCATTTCTATAGGAAGTTTTGTCAAAATTTCATTTCTAGGATATTTTGTCAAAATTTCATTTCTATAGGAAATTTTGTCAACATTTCATTCTATTGGAAATTTTGCCAAAATTTTATTCTATTGGAAATTGTGCCAACATTTTATTTCTATGGGAAACTTTGTCAAAACTTCATTTCTATAGGAAATTTTGTCAAAATTTCATTTCTATAGGAAATTTTGCCAATTTTTTTTTTTAATAAATTGGGAAGTACCTCTTACTTGGAGAGGATTTTTGTTTGCAAAATCTAGCAAAAAATCAAGAATTTTACCAATTTACCAAACAGTAAAAAAATCAACCAATTTTGTTGCAACCGTGTTTATAAGAGGTTTGTACCTAAATGTTGGCCCATATGCCTTATTTGTAAGACCAGCGGACCTACATTAATAAAAACTGCTTTTTCAATGTTTTAAGACGAGAGCTTGTTTCTTTCAAGCTCTCAGATGTTTACCTTGGCCAGGGATATATATATATATATATACTTTATGGAGTGTGAGATCAATATCTCGATGTGTTACAAACGGAATGACAATGTGTACTCGAAATGCTCATAAAATAATTTTTGAAGCACACTACCTCAGTCATTTCACATAAATGTCTACTATATTTAAAATACCTGTTACCTAAAAAATATTCAAAACTATTATACAATACCTGGATCATGAAGCGAGATTGATAACATTTTAAATTCTCTTTTGGTGTAGGGTATAGCTACAAATTCTTAAAATACCTTGTAAAATCACATTAATCTTCCTTAGAATCGTTCATCATATTAAATCTAGTATTTTTCCCAGCTTGTTGTCACAATGTTGAATACTTCCTTTTGATAGCAATTACTCATAAAAATCCAAAATATGTTCATTTGTGTTGCAAAGTAAACAAAATATAATGGAAGTTTTTTTTCGTTTTATGCCTTCTCAATGGCGCCCACTTTATTTGCAATTAGGGTACCAATTCATGAGTACATTATGCCACCACCACCGGCCGACTCAGCGCACCGCTGACTGATGTTTGACTTGATTCTAAGCGACCAGCATGTGCCCGGATAAGTAGTTTTGTGTGGGACGATATATGACAAATCCAATGTAGATGTGATCTCTATCCAAATGGTGCAATGAACGCCATACATTCCTTCTTTCATCCAAAACAATGAAATTCAAATTTGTTTACTTGTTATGGACACTTTTTAAAGTCAGTAGGAGCAAGAAAAAAAACTAGATACCGGCGCCCGAGATATTGTCAACATTAATTTGAGATTAACTCAATACTCTATGGGGCATTCACAATGAGCAATGATCAAATAAAACGATGCGGTCTTTAAGCAAATTTTTGAGTCATTCGCGGGAACTAGAATTTTTATACCCTTCACCACTACTGTGGTACAGGGTATAATAAGTTTGTGCATTTGTATGTAACGCCAAGAAGGAAAAGTCTGAGACCCATCGTTTAGTATACCGATCGTCTTAGAATTAAATTCTGAGTCGATTTAGCGATGTCCGTCTGTCTGTCTGTCCGTCTGTCTGTCTGTTGATGTATTTTTGTGTGCAAAGTACAGCTCGCAGTTTTAGTCCGATCGTCCTAAAATTTGGTATAGGGTCCTGTTTCGGCTCAAAGACGATCCCTATTGATTTTGGAAAAAATCGGTTCAGATTTAGATATAGCTGCCATATATATTTTTCACCGATCTGGTCATAATTGGCGTGTATATGAACCGATCTTCCTCAAATTCCGTACATCCGAATATTTTATGAGTCTCGAAAAACTTGCAAAATATCAGCCAAATCGGTTCAGATTTAGATATAGCTCCCATATATAGCTTTCGCCCGATTTACACTCATTTGCCCACAGAGGCCAATTTTTTGCTCCGATTTAGTTGAAATTTTGCACAGGGAGTAAAATTAGCATTGTTGCTATGCGTGCCAAATTTGGTTGAAATCGGTTCAGATTTAGATATAGCTCCCATATATAGCTTTCGCCCGATTTACACTCATATGACCACAGAGGCCAATTTTTTGCTCCGATTTAGTTGAAATTTTGCACAGGGAGTAGAATTAGCATTGTAGCTATGCGTGTCAAATTTGGTTGAAATCGGTTCAGATTTAGATATAGCTCCCATATATAGCTTTCGCCCGATTTACACTCATATGACCACAGAGGCCAATTTTTTGCTCCGATTTAGTTGAAATTTTGCACAGGGAGTAGAATTAGCATTGTAGCTATGCGTGCCAAATTTGGTTGAAATCGGTTCAGATTAGATATAGCTCCCATATATAGCTTTCGCCCGATTTACACTCATATGACCATAGAGGCCAATTTTTAACTCCGATTTAGTTGAAATTTTGCACAAGGGGTTGAATTAGCATTGTTGCTATGCGTGCCAAATTTGGTTGAAATCGGTTCAGATTTAGATATAGCTCCCATATATATGTTTTTCTGATATCGACAAAAATGGTCAAAATACCAACATTTTCCATGTAAAATCGCCACTGTTTAGTCGAAAAGTTGTAAAAATTACTCTATTTTTCCTTAACTTCTAATGCATATATATCGAGCGATAAATCATAAATAAACTTTTGCGAAGTTTTCTTAAAATTGCTCCAGATTTAAATGTTTCCCATATTTTTTTACTAACATTGTGTTCCACCCTAGTGCATTAGCCGACTTAAATTTTGAGTCTATAGATTTTGTAGAAGTCTATCAAATTCTGTCCAGATCGAGTGATATTTAAATGTATGTTTTTGGGACAAACCTTTATATATAGCCCCAACACATTTGACGGATGTGATATGGTATCCAAAATTTAGATCTACAAAGTGGTGCAGGGTATAATATAGTCGGCCCCGCCCGACTTTAGACTTTCCTTACTGGTTTTAAGAGAAAAATGTCTGTTGTTGGAAAATTATAAATAATAATCAGTAAGGCTATGGTCACACTAGGCAAATATTTGACCAAAATGAGAGTCAAACATTTTTCCAGAACCATTTTCCAAATATCTGGATACGGTTTTTGGAAAATATTTCTACCAAGATGTTATATATCCAATATGACCTAAAAATGTCTGCTGGTTTGGCTATGGCGACGGTTGCTTTCTTCATTTCTGTCAAATATCTGCCCTGTGTGACCACAGCATAAGTTAAGACTAAGGGTATGGTCACACTAGGCAAATATTTGGTAGTCGAAAAAATGAAAAATTTTTTCATATATAATGAAAAAATCATCATTTTTCATCAGCTATCCTCAGAACCATTTCTCGATGTCCGTCCGAATGTGAACACATGTTTGTATGTTAATAAACGTCTAGGTCGCAGTTTTAGTCCAATCGACTTCAAACTGGGCGAAATATGTGTTTTTGGTTGTAATGGATTTCAATTGATATATAAATAAAGGGTGGGTGGTATATAATGCAACAAAGTAAAGCGCTTTATTTTTATTTTCTTTTTATTTTGTCGTTCAAAAGCAACTCTGGTGACAAATAACCTAAAACTGTAGAATCAGTTTAGATTTTTTCGAATTGGTTAATTTTGACACGAATTATGACGGACAAAACCACACCACACGCTGCTCGAAAGTGGTTCTGCGATTGCGCGGGAAATGGGCCAACCTTACTATCCAAAATGCCTCAGGCACAAAAGTCCAACGGATTGAAATACCGAGATTGTAGTTGCCATTGGCTGTAGAAATTAAGAGGAATTGGCATGACCATCATTTGCGACCGCAATGTTTGTCTGTCCAGGGCTTTAATAGTGTCTTTAGGACATAATATTCGGTATTTATTTTAACTATGAATACGAGTGAGCCCACACCATTACCATTGACCAGGTGTAAATTTTCATCTGACTTCTTTGGAAGCAAACACCGCCATTTCTTTTTTTTTCACAAACTTCCAAATTTGGACTGGCTTTTCATCGGACAAAACCAAACATCGTTACTGACCACCTCCGTGCAGCGAGCAATTCCTTGACTCTTCCATTACCTTTCACCTTGGATACAGTGGCATCCCGTTAAAATACCCTCCACCGTAGGGGATATACTAACGGTGTGATTTTGTTTTAGGAAATAAAAATATTGAGCACAGACTCCATAATTTATATATATTCTGGGTAGTGACGAAATTCTTATTTGAAATGTCCTACCGTCTGTTGAAGACATACGCTTGAAACTTGGCACAAGTATTTGTTATTGGTGTACACAGTCTCACACAAGTTTACATACGGTTAAAAAATTTATATTTTCTTTAAATAATAAAATTTTAAAAAATATACATATATATCCTTTATTTTTAGTAAATTAATTTGAAAAACAAAGTATTTGTTAATTTTCAAGAAGATTTTTTGGTGTGGGTTATAAACAACAACAAGAAAAAGGTTTAGTTAAGAGGTACAAAACGCAAAGGTATGTAAACTTGTGTGAGACTGTGTAGGTCGAATGATATTGCAAATGGACCACTTGTATGTATAGCCCCCATATATACCGACCCTCAAATTTGGCTTGCGAAGCCTCTTAGAGAAGCAAATTTGATCCGATCCGGTTGAAATGTGGTACGTGGTGTTGATATATGGCCTCTTACACCCATGCAAGAATTAGTCCATATCGGTCCATAATTATAGGCAGACCCCATATAAGTCGATCCCCAGATTTGACCTCCGGAACCTCTAGGAGGAGCAAATTTCATTCGATTCGGTTAATATTTAATACGCTGTGCTAGGATATGGATGATTACAACCATGCCAAAATTCTTCCATATGGTTATATATTTTACACGTTATGTTAGTATATAGTCTCTAACAGCCATACGGAAATTGTTCAATATCGGTCCATAATTATATATAGCCCCCATATAAACCGATCGTCATATTTTGCTTGCGGATCCTGTTGGATGAGCAAATTTTTCTAACAACCATGCAACGACTGGACTATATCCGTCCGTAATAATATATAACCCCATATAAAACGATCCCCAGATTTGACCTCCGGCGCCTTTTGAAGGAGCAAATTTCATCCGATCAGGTTGAAATTTTATACGATATGTCAGTATATTGTCTCTAACACCCATGCGAAAATTGTTCCATCGGTCCATAATTATATATATATAGCCCCCATATAAACCTATCCCTAGATTTTGCTTGCGGATCCTTTCGGATGAGCAAATTTCATCCGATTGGGTTGAAATTTGGTACGTGCTATATGTATATGGTCACTAACAACCATGCCAAAACTTGGTCTATATAGGTCCGTAATCATATATATGATCTGCGGAGCCTCTTGGAGGAGATAATTCCATCCGATTCGGTTGAAATTCGATACAATGTGCTAGGATATGGATGATTAAAACCATGTCAAAATTATTCCATATCGGCCTATGGTTATATATAGCCCCCAGATAAACCCATCCCTAATCCCACAAAAAAATTATCCATATCAGTTCATCATTCTTTATAGCCCCATATATTTAACTTTTGGCTTTCCAATTACAACGCAACAGTTCATATCGGTTCATAATTAACAGGTTGTCTGATAAGTCCCCAGTCTGACACATAGATGTCGTCGCTAGTATTAAATGCATATTATTTTTATATAGTACCAACCTTCAAATGATTCGTGTCAAAATTTGACGTCTGTAAGTCAATCAGTTTTTGAGATAGAGCGTCTTTTGTGAAGCAACTTTTGTTATTGTGAAATAGATGGAAAAAAGGAATTTCGTGTTTTGATAAAATACTGTTTTCTGAAGGGAAAAAATACGGTGAAAGCAAAAATTTGGCTTGATAATGCCCCAGGGAAATCAACAATAGTTGATTGGTATGCAAAATTCAAGCGTGGTGAAATGAACACGGAGGACGGTGAACGCAGTGGACGCCCGAAAGAGGTGGTTACCGATGAAAACATAAAAAAATCCACAAAATGATTTTGAATGACCGAAAAATGAAGTTGATGGAGATAGCAGAGGCCTTAAAGATATCAAAGGAACGTGTTGGTCATATCATTCATTAATATATGGATATGCGGAAGCTCTGTGCAATGGGTGCTGCGCGAGCTCACATTTTACCAAAAACAACAACGTGTTGATGATTCTGAGCGGCGTTTGCAGCTGTTAACTCGTAATACACCCGAGTTTCTCCGTCGATGCGTGACAATGGATGAAACATGGCTCCATCACTAAACTCCTGAGTCCAATCGACAGTCGGCTGAGTGGACAGCGACCGGTGAATCGTCTCCGAAGCGTGGAAAGACTCAAAAGTCCGCTGGCAAAGTAACGGCCTCTGTTTTTGGGATGCGCATAGAATAATTTTTTTCTATTTTCTTGAGAAGGGAAAAACCATCAATAGTGACGAATTGCTTCCCCACCCACCGTATTCTCCAGATCTGGCCCCAGCGACTTTTTCTTGTTCTCAGACCTCAAAAGGATGCTCGCAGGGAAAAAATTTGGCTGCAATGAAGAGGCGATCGCCGAAATTGAGGCCTATTTTGAGGCAAAACCGAAGGAGTACTACCATAATTGTATCAAAAATTTTTAAGGTCATTATAATCGTTGTATCGCTCTTGAAGGAAACTATGTTGAATAATGAAAACGAATTTTGACAAAAAAAAAATGTGTTTTTCTTTATTAGACCGGAAACTTATCAGCCAACCTGTTATTTATAGACTCTCCTATATATACCGGTCAAGAACTAAATTACGTATTTAATCGTCTTTTGCCTGTATTCATAATAATTTATTGAAAATTTATGGAAGGAATTTGTATGGTAATAGTAGATTTAAAGTTCACGTTAATTTTTATGAATATGAGTGTTTATGTTTTTGTCTATCGACCTTTAATATATCCCGTATGGACTAACAATTTAGAAGACGATATTAAGAAGTTTTAAGATAAATAATTTGATTGTAGATGACACACTGAAAAAACAGTAAATCCACCAGGAAAAAAATATTTTGTTAATTTTAGAAAATGTTGATTATTTTTAGAACATTTTAACTAAACAGTATTACAAACGCTGACATCACGCCGATGTCACAAAAATAAGTAAATATTTTTCGACAAATTCAAGAAAATGTATTAGACATAATTAATTGTTTTCACTAGTTAAGGAAAATTTTGTAGTTTGAGGGAAAAATTGGAGTTCAAAATTTCAAGAATGTTTTTAGTGCCATACGAATTTCAAGATTGACGCATTCATTATAAAATAAATAAATATAAAGAAATAATGAACTATTTTGTGAGAAGTTCGAATTTTGTAAAACTTTATGCTTCATTTGTATATTTGGCTGGCTTTTACTTTTTTTATATCTTGCATATATTTGGATATATTCTATAATTATATGCTAAAATTTTTTATATTGAAAATCCCATACATTTAGTATTTAAATAGAAGCTCTATGAAAATGCATTGCTTGTTCCATAAAACGTTACCTCAAATATCGCCCATTTTTACATAAATATGAATTACCACTCACCCACTTCATATGGAAGAGATGCCGCCAAAATGGCTGTTTCGATAAAAAAAAATAAATAATACATCATCTCACCATATACAAATACATACCCGCTAACATAGCCTCTGGTAGAATTTGCCTTTTTAGGTTCCATAGAAGTACCGCCATCTCGTTTAATGTTGGCAATTTTCCTCAAATTTATTTCTGACAAATTGCTGTTTATTTGGCCGCTACTAAAAAATTGAATACGTGACCTCACGGCTGCTGTATGGCAAGCCAACAATACACGCGTGCTATATGGACGATAAAAACAAGCTAGAATACGGATATCTAAGTATCTAGCCAAGCTATTACATGGACTTAATGGTAAATGTATTGAATTCAACTTTTCAGACACTGATGTTGATTTCGTTTTTTTTTTTGTTTTGTTCTACGAGATCCAGATATGTGATAAAGATACATGTTCTTGCTCCTTGAAAACCAAGCGTCAGGTTCTCATCCCCATACTCACATCTTAGAGTTGTTTTTCTTCATCGGCACCACATTAAGGAAATATGAATTATGATTTGTTTGTATAGTTTCCATGTTATTGTTGTTGTTATTTGTATTGTTGCCGCTTTTTCTTAAATAATAACAAATTTATATCGAAACAGCAACAAGAACAATGATAATATGCTATCATATACCCAACTTCACTATAAAGAGAAGAATACTCTTGTCAATTGAGAACAGAGGAAATCAGACACTACAGTACAGGAAGAAATATCACATATTGTGTCAATATGTGTAGTTGCCTCTCTCTCCCTCACACAAACGCTTGTGTGAAAGTATGCATGTTTAGATGTCTGTAAGGAGAAAACATATTTCAATTACAGATGAACGAGTATTGGCAAATTTCCATGAATTATGAGGGGAAAAAGTGACTATCAAACGAATTTAATAAATAAAATTGTTTATTGGCATCTACGTGACTTTGGGAAACAGGGCGACATATTAATATCGATGTAGATTGCACAGAGAGTAACTAACAGCTGATTCCTAAGGAAGATATTTTACTAGGGATAACATATGAATGCATATTTCTCACGAAGCATTCTGTTCGGACGTCACTATACACAAAAAATAATTCATATTATCAATCACGGCCCGATGTATCAGGCTGACTTAGACTATTCAGTCCATTGTAATACCACATTGGTGAACTTCTCTCTTATCACTGAGTGCTGCCCGATTCAATGTAAAGCTCAATGGCAAGGGACCTCCTTTTTATAGCCGAGTCCGAACGGCGTTCCACATTGCAGTGAAACCACTTAGAGAAGCTTTGAAACCCTCAGAAATGTCTCCAGCATTACTGAGGTGGTATAATCCACCGCTGAAAAACTTTTTTGGTGTTCGGTCGAAGCAGGAATCGAACCCACGACCTTGTGTATGCAAGGTGGGCATGCTAACCAATGCACCACGGTGGTAGAAACAAATAATTGTTTAGCTTGAATCAACAAGGGATAACTTATAATGGACTTATATAATAATATAAAGATATGGAATTTATAGAAAATTTTATTTCTACAGAAAAATTTTTAAAATTTACTTTCCATAGGAAATTTGTTCAACATTTTATTTCTATAGAAACTTTTGTCAAAATTTTATTTCTTTAGAAAATGTTGTAAAAATTGTATTTCTAAAGAAAATTTTGTAAAAATTTTATTTCTAACGAAAATTTTGTCAAAATGAATTTTATTTCTTTAGAAAATTTTGCAAAAGTTTTATTTAGAAAATTTTGTCAAAATTTTATTTCTATAGAAAGTTTTATAAAAAATTTATTTCTATAGAAAATTTTGTCAACATTTTATTTCTATAGAAAATTTTGTCAAAATTTTATTTCTATAGAAAATTTTGTCAAAATTTTATTTCTATAGAAAAATTTGTCAAAATTTTATTTCTATAGAAAATGTTGTCAAAATTTTATTTCTATAGGATATTTTGTCAAAATTTTATTTCTATAGAAAAATTTGTAAAAATGTTATTTCTATAGAAAAATTTTCCAAAACTTTATTTCTATAGAAAATTTTGTCAAAATTTTATTTCCATAGGAAATTTGTTCAACATTATATTTCTATAGAACATTTTGTCAAAATTTTATTTCTATAGAATATTTTGTCAAATTTTTATTTTATAGAATACTTTGTCAAAATATTATTTCTATAGAAGAATTTTAGTTCTATAGAAAATTGTGTCAAGATTTTATTTCTTTAGAAAATATTGCCAAAATTTTATTTTTATCTTTTATTTCTAATTTTAATAAAATTTTCTATTAACATTTGATTTTTTAGTATCAAACACTAAGAATTCTACCAAACAGTAAAAAATTTACCATTTTTGGTAGAGGCATCCGTGACAGAAATGCCTGATGTTAGGAGCTATACTTGATTTTACACCAACAGAGACAGTAAGTTCTTTATATCTAAATATGAACCGATTTTGATGATTCTTTATATATATTTTGCCAATTTTGGTTGGATAAATTTATAAATACGGGTTATATAGCCATATCGGGCCATACATATATATGGAAGCTATATCTAAATCTGAATTGGTTTCGATGAAATTCTGCATTTGGCATCAGTGATGCACATTCGAGATTGTTATGTTGTACGAAGTTACGTTAGTGCCACATTTGACGCCGGTCGGTTAGTAAAGAAGCGCAATCTGACCCCACTTCTCGATATTGGGCGATACATATAACAGGTTTGCTGATAAGTCCCCGGTCTAATAAAGAAAAGCACATTTTTTTTCAAAATTCGTTTTTATTATTCACCATAGTTCCCTTCAAGAGCGATACAACGATTATAACGACCTTCCAATTTTTTGATACCATTTTGGTAGTACTCCTTCGGTTTTGCCTCACAATAGGCCTCAGTTTCTGCGATCACCTCTTCATTGCAGCCAAATTTTTTCCCTGCGAGCATCCTTTTGAGGTCTGAGAACAAGAAAAAGTCGCTGGGGGCCAGATCTGAAGAATACGGTGGGTGGGGAAGCCCAATTCATGAATTTTTGCCATCGTTCTCAATAACTTATGGCTCGGTGCGTTGTCTTGGTTAAACAACACTTTTTTCTTCTTCATATGGGGCCGTTTTGCCACGATTTCGACCTTCAAACGCTCCATACAATAGTCACTGTTGATGGTTTTTACCTTCTCAAGATAATCGATAAAAATTATTCCATGCGCATCCCAAAAAACAGAGGCCATTACTTTGCCAGCGGACTTTTGAGTCTTTCCACGCTTCGGAGACGGTTCACCGGTCGCTGTCCACTCAGCCGACTGTCGATTGGACTCAGGAGTGTAGTGATGGAGCCATGTTTCATCCATTGTCACATAACGACAGAAAAACTCGGGTGTATTACGAGTTAACAGCACCGCTCAGAATCATCAACACGTTGTTGTTTTTGGTCATTTTGCACAGAGCTTCCGCATATCCAAATATTGATGAGTGATATGACCAACACGTTTCTTTGATATTTCTAAGGCCTCTGCTATCTCGATCAACTTCATTTTACGGTCATTCAAAATCATTTTGTGGATTTCTTTGATGTTTTCGTCGGTAACCACCTCTTTCGGGCGTCCACTGCGTTCACCGTCCTCCGTGCTCATTTCACCACGCTTGAATTTTGCATACCAATCAATTATTATTGATTTCCCTGGGGCAGAGTCCGGAAACACATTGTCTTCCATCGTATTTTTTCCCTTCAGAAAACAGTATTTTATCAAAACACGAAATTCCTTTTTTTCCATTTTTTTCACAATAACAAAAGTTATGTTATAGTCCGATTTTTTACAAATTCAACAGCATTTGTCCTGTGCCAAAAGACAAGCAATGTACCAAATTTCATCAAAATCGGTTAGTAATTATGACCGGAATCCTGCGAACAACAAAAACAAGGACAGGCGGACGGACATCAAGGGCTAGATCGACTCTGGCGATTATTCTGAGTCGATCGGTATATATTTTGTAGGGTCTTAGATCAATATTACCGGTAGGCAATTTTTTTTGTGGTCATTCCGTTTTTAGTGCATCTAAATATTATTTTCAGACCCTTAATGTTTATATATTTTCGGTCTTGGTTAAATTCTTAGTCGATCTATCGATTTACGTCCGTCCGTCTGCACTGAAAAAACAGTGAACCCTTTTCCATTGCAAAATGAACTAAACTGTAGTAATATTGACCATGAGTTAGCCCTTAAGATTTTTTTCAACTTGTATAGTTTTTAATTTTCTTAAATTTTAGTTCATCTATAACATTGTAGTTTAGTTCATTTTTACAACACCATAAGATTTATATACCCCTACCAAGTTAAAAAGTCAGAATTATTTTGGTTTACTTGCTTATTTTGTGGGAAACCCGATAATAAAAATTGGTTAACAGTCTCTTTAAAATGTCAACGACTAGACTATTTTTAAATCAATCATGCCACAGTACAGAGAAATTAAATAATTAAAGGAACAACAAACCGTTTTACTATTATGAGAATTTTCATACATTAAAACTAAACTATCTTTAAGAAAAAGTACTTTATTATAAAAACTTATGATGAAAGTTCTTAATACAATGTTTTTTGTGAATAAAAATTATGACCACGTGGAACAAAGAGTAGTTCATTTGAACCCGCTGTTTGGACATTTTGACTTATCCTTTTTTTATTCATCGTAGGTAATTTTTTCACATATCTTGCTGGAAAAAATGGAAACAATAATGAAAATTGTTAAAAATTAACACCTTGTAATGAAATATAATTTTTAATTCTTCATTTTAGCTTGTAACTTACCATATTTGGGGCATTTTATCAAATGGTGTAAGGAATTCAACTTTTCTTTGGAAAACGTATCTCATAAAATTTGTACCTGAAACAATTAGAGAAATAATGAAGTATTCTAAATAAACCCATAAAACTGTGTTATCGATGTGAAAGATATAATAAAATAAATATTCTAGTTGAAAGAAAGCCAAAGTTTTAATATAAAACTTACCAATTCCCTATTAAATTGTACGCTGAGGGGAAATATAAAAAGTTGTCCAAATTTATTTGGGTTACTCTGAAATTAAATATTAAATAAAATTATTAAATAGGTTTTCAAAAAATCTAATGAAAAAAATAATAATATGCATAAAAAACCAAATATTCTTGATAACCCTAGACAGTCATCATTCGTCACAATGACGACACGTAATTTCATTTTCGATTTAAAATGCATTTTAGTCTATTGGGAAATGGTAAATTTAAGCTACACTAATTCGACCGTTTTATGAATTTTTGTTTTATACTACTTAAAACCAAATTGAATAAGAAAATAAATTCAAGTTTGGTTCACTTTTTCGCTCACGATGAAAATTATATCGTCTTGAAATCAGCCGTAGTCAAAATGACGAAGGATGACGTTAATGTACAAAAAATAAGGATGGCTGTCCAGGGTTAAAAGAAAGTTAAAGAATCCTTACCAATTCACTATTAAATTACAGGCGAAGGAGTACTAAAAATTTGTCCAAATTTTAAGGGGTTATTCTGAAATTAAATATTTATTTCTACATTAAAAATATTACATTAGTTTCCAAAAAAATTGATTAAAGAAATACTAAAATAAGGTATTAAAAACCTGTAATTTTGATTATAAAAAGGTCATAAAAACGTAAATATTCTAGTTGAAAGAAAGCCAATTTTTAAAAGAAAACTTACTAATTCTCCATTTTTTAAATTTGTTCGAATCCATCTGGAGTTGCTCTGAAATTAAATATTGTTTTTACAACAAAGAAAAACATTAAACTGGTTTTCAAAAAAAAAAAATAATAATAATTAACAAATAATAATATACATAAAAAGTATTCTTTTTAAAAGATAGTCATATTAAAAAAATACTTACCAATTTATGAATAAACTATACGCTGAGATATAACAAACATTTTCCAAATTCATCTGGAATTGAATATTATTTTTTTTACATAGAATAATAAAAATTTCAATACACTTTCAATTTCAACATATTTTCCTAAATATTCTTAATAACTTTTTTCTAAACTACCGATAAAATATTAATAATTTTCATTTAAAAGGTTTAATAAACAAACACCAATATATGTCTCAAAAATCCAAAATATTCCATGCCTTTATATTCCCTTGTTGCATACCTACTTAAAAGATGCAACAGCCCACGCCAACGCCAACTATACAACTGAAGCATGCCAAACAAAACCAAGCAAAGCCAAAACGTTCCTACAACAACAAAAACACATGTGCCTTTATTGAAAACAACACTTCATCCAGCCAAAAACCATCAACGAATAACAAACACACACACACAAACCACTAAATGAACAAAAATAAAAACAACCCCACGCTCATGTATACACAACAAAACTCAAGTAACATCATCTTTACATTAATCACATTCCACTATTCCGATAAAGATCTCTGTACTATGCATTAGTTCATCGCATCTGCTGACAATTTACTCTAAGAATAATATTCGTAAAGGCACACCAGTTTATGAACGATGAAATGTTTAACTTAAAATTTGCAAAATTTTCATGAAATGTTATCTACCATTTTTGACGAAAATGTCCATAAATTTAATTACATGTGAACTAAAAATATTTCATTGGGTAATTTTTTACCAACAATTATTAACTATAGGAATTGTCAGTAAGAAATTGCTATCCACTTTCAAGTTCATTTTTCGTAAAAAAAATATTTTCTCATACAAAAAAATCTTGTAGTAAATTGCACTTATTATTTAGAAAATACTTTACATTTCACAAGTAGTTTTATAGCATGACAAACGAATTTTTAACTACCAGTTAAGAAATTTTTTAAGGAAATTTCCATCGTATTTTGTAGGCCATGAACTAAACGATTGCTACTTAGAATTTGTAAAATTTCCTTTCGAGTAGTAAAATTTTCGTTCAAGATACGAAAAATGAACTAAAATTCTGGAAAATTCTTGTAATAAATTATTGTAAAAATCTTCTTAAATTTACGAGACACTTTTTTTTCTGTGTGTTGAAACCATTCTAACTTCAAAAGGAAACAATCTACACCCTCAAAAAAAAAAAATCGCTTCTGTAACATATACCCCAAACACATTTTGCTTCAAGCATATATATTTTCAGGATTGGTTCAAACAAAATATTGTTTGTATTATTCAAACATATTATGTTTCACCTTAGGGCATACACTGGTAGTAAAAAGTGTTAATGAAATTTTCTTTGTGTGGATATATTTCTAAGGCGGCAATTGGCGCCTTACTCTCTAGGCATATTCTCTAGGTCTCTCTTTCTAAACACATATATGTTTATAGGCTATTTCCAAATTAATATATGTTTATATCAAAGC
The DNA here is from genome assembly GCF_050003625.1 of Haematobia irritans. Lineage (NCBI taxonomy): Eukaryota > Metazoa > Arthropoda > Insecta > Diptera > Muscidae > Haematobia > Haematobia irritans. Next base: position 164,091,304 of record NC_134398.1, on the reverse strand, counting down.
ATATTTTATTTACAAACATTTTATTTCCCAAACATATTATGTTCTAACATATTAACATATATGTTCCAAGCTTGTTATGCTAGTTTATGAACATTATATGCTTGCACTTAAAAATATTGTGTTAAAAAATTTGAGTTCCAAACATATAATTTTTACACCCAAACATATGAAAAACAGTCTTTTTCGTCCGTGTTATTGATGTAGGTGGGTGTTATTGATGTAGGTCGGACACTATTGCAAATGGGCCACATCGTGGCACTCTAAAAGAAATATAGTTGTGAGGTCAAAGATTTCACGACTTAAAAATACGAATTTTGAATTTAGCTTAGCATTCATTATTTTTAAGGAATTTGTACTGAATTATTAAATATGTCCTAAAATATATTTGGCCAATGTTGCTTGCAGTACAAGGTATATTTTATTACATTAATGAAATGAGAACAAATAATGAGAATTGTTCACGATATCCGAGCATAACACAATTGACCCAGTTAATAGAATTATCTTTGTTTGTAGGGACGGATAATTTTAAAGAGGTTTGGGAAATGGTAAAAATGTGAAATATCGATTACGCGTACGAATACATATTCTTGCTTGACAATCCCTTGCCCTGCTCCAAGTTAAAAAGAAACATAATTATATTTGTATAAAAAATTGAAACCTTTTAACAGGTTTCATCCAAGTCAACAATATTAACTTTATTATAAAAGCAATCTACTATGACCATTCGAAACAAGATTGAAAAAAAGGACACATAAACCACCAGGTTTAACATATTTACCTTCGTGACTTATAAATTCCCTGACCATAAATTATATTAATAAACAACAAATTAAATAATAAGTGCAACTGGATCTGTGGTGGGCTTCCATTTATATTCTCACATCCATATCCTCATCCATGGATATAACCATAGTCATACGAGAGATATGCTTTTAACCCAATTTGTTTGGATAAAACTGAGAGTGCATGGATGGCAAATAAATAAAATTGCTTTTGAAAATTGCATAAACTGGTCTAGTGGCGGTTCTGCAATATCGTTGGCAACAAAATCATGTTCACCATCTCAGCACCTGATACTGGTCATATCCATACTTTGTAGCCTGCTTCCATAGTCATCAGAAAAATTGGCATCATCATCATAATCGTCAACGAGAACACAACATCATCGGAGCTCGTGGCAATATCCAATCTGAGGTATTTTAATAAACAACATGGATATGCGGGAGGTTAGTATCGATGGGCACAAGTTAAAAGACATTACATGAGAATATATGGGAGCATTATTTTGTATTAAATGGAACACATGAAAAAGAGCTACCCAATATGCCATCATGGATGCCATTGATATGAAAGGTATATTCATTGGAATTAATGGGCATAAGGAAAATGACGGAATGGTCACAAAATACCCGGTATTTATGATTTAACAAAAATACATGTAAAAGGACTTCACATGATAGACAAAATTCGGGACCCTTAAAAATGAATAATAATACAAATAATAACTCAAGGAATCATACCCGAGATTCCTTGAGTTAAGCATCAAGTTGAAAAAGTCGATGGTGATTACTACATAATAACATCTAAGCCAAAATGGAGGTCATATATAATTATGAACCGATATAGATATCACGTACCAAATTTCAAACGGATCAGATGAAATTTGCACCCTAAGGAATCTGCGAAAATCAAATCTGGTGATCGATTTGTAAGGGGGCTATATACAACTGTGGACCGAAATGGACCAATTTTAGCGTGGTACACTCAAAAAAGTTTACTTGGATTCAATGATTATCACCTTCCTTAAAGATTTTATTATTGATTCCGAACCAAAGATGCGGCTTCTTTAAAATAAGGACCATTTATAGGGAGCTAGCTATCTTTAAATCTAAGACCCATAAAACTAAAATAAGGATACAGACATCATTCATCGAATTTTCATTTACATTTTGCAATATATTAACAAAGTTATTCATGCAAAATTAAAAGGTAGTGAAAAAAATTAAGATTATGAGAGGTACTAAAAAGTACAAAAATATTTTCTTAATTTCGAAAAAGCGTTAAAACGAAAAGGCAAAACTTATATGAAGTAAGTATTAGCCTACACAGAAAAAATATCACAAAATGTTTTCCAATTAAAGTCTGAATTTAGTTTTAAAAAATATTCAATTTAAATTTTAATTGAATCAACAAATTTTTTAATAGAAACTAAAATCAATCACAAAAATAAATATAATAATTTTTTAATTGATTTTCAATTAATTATTTAACTAATACTATTATTTGAGTGCTTGTAGACTTTTCAATTAAAAATTCATTGGATCAATTAATTTTTTTGTGTGCATATTTGAAGGATTTTTATCATTTATTCTAAAATTCAATATTTCAGTTAATTTAAAGATTATTTCCATTAATCTAAAATTGTTTCTTTACCTTAAAAAAAATTTGACTTCAAGGAAAGGATGCAAATTCCAAAGTTTCAAATCCAAATTCCAAATATAAAACATATTTAAAGACGAAAATATTTAAAACAAAAATTATGAACATTTTTTTAATTAAAATTTCTTTATTCAAAGAAAATTAAAATTGTGTAAGTCGCGTCTCCTAAAATATATGTTGCGTGATCTTTCATATTCCCAGTAAACACATACGTTTGAAAAATGCTACATTTCAACAATTTTTCAAACATTTTTTCAAAGAATTAGGGTAATATTCAAGTTGAAAAATTGTTGAGAAAATCGCGTTCTCAACAAAAAACAGACATTACCCTCAACAGTGAAATTCAACACATTAGTTATAATATCTCAAGTGTTATCCTCAAATTGAAATGCATCGCTACTCAATAATTTGTCAAACAATTTTCGATGCGAGTCAAATTCAAAATTAACATCGTTGCAAATACTTTTCAACCTAAATTTGTATGAATGATATCCCCACTTCAAATTGAAAGTCAAAGCCAAAATTCTATGAATTTTGTATAATTTATTCATTTTCATCAAAATAAAATATATAATAATACACTACACTACAATACCAATTGATAAATTATAATCTTATTAAACATATCAACAAATAAGAACAAAAAAAAACAACAACAAAACTTTAAATATCTTAAACATTATTAGTAAACACTTTTGCATTGATAATTCGATTTCCTTCCTTTTGGTGTCATAAAACAGCATTAAAATGTATTAACATGCGGCCAATTTGAAATTAGGAACGTACTGGACCGCGTGTTAGAATTGATTTCCAGCAGAAGGAATTCACAAAATATCCATTTTAAACTGATGCACATTTTCATCCAGAAGTTGTTGATCTCAACAATTTGTTGTTTTTAACAATTTTAATTGGTTGCACTTGTAATGTTTCTGGAAACTTTTTCTTGTCGATAAGCCACTCATTTTTCATTTGTCAGCTTCTTAATGTTTGCAAGAATGTAGCATCCAAAGATTTTAGTTTTCTGCAAAGAGATATACATTTAGTGACTTCCTTAAAGTTTTATTTCATTTTTTATTTTCACTTACCTATTTTTATAAACTATTTGGTTATTTGTCTAAAATTTTCCATTTATTTATTTCTTGCAATTGACCACGAACTTCGTTGCACAAATAAGTATTGAAAACCACATGGTTTTTTCGTTGCATTTTAGGGTAGTGTTTTGTCAAAGTTTTCTCATATTATCTTCAACACCTTTTCAAAGATTTCGTCAACATTTTGGCAAATTGGAAGTAATTCGCAAACAATTTGAAGATGTATTGAAGATGAGCTATTTCAAGTCAAGTTGAATTTGTGTTGAAAATTATATTTACCCTCAAACTGAAAAGTTGTTGCATTTGAAAAATGCTCATACTGTGTTTATTGGGTTAGGTCGATATTTTTTCAGTGTAGTTAGAGGCCAAATACATACATATACCAAATACCAAGTTTCCACCGGATTCGATAATTTTGTATCTCCAAGAGACTCCGCAAGCCAAATCTGGGGACCGGTTTATAGAGGGGCTATATATAATTATGGACAGATACGGACCACATTGTCCATGTTTGTTAGAGACCATATAGTTACTAACACCACGTACGAATTAGCAAGCGGATCGGATGAAATTTGCTCCTCCAAGAGGCTCCGCAAACCATAATCACGCTTCAATAATGGCGCCTTCGATTTGAAATTAGGTACCGCTCACGTTTGCAGAGTGGGTAGAATTCTACCAAAAATGGTAATGTTTTTAGTTTTTGGTAGATTTTGGACAATATTAAAATTTTGACAAAATTTTCTATAGAAATAAAATGTTTACAAAATTTTCTACAGCAATAAAGTTTTGACAAAATTATCTATAGAAATAAAATTTTGACAAAATCTTCTATAGAAATAAAATGTTTAGAAAATTTTCTATTAAAATAAAATTTTGACAAAATTTTCTATAGAAATAAAGTTTTGACAAAATTTTCTATATAAATAAAATTCTGACAAAATTTTCTATAGAAATAAAAATTTGGACACAATTTTTTATAGAAATAAAATTTTGACAAAGTTATCTCTATAAACAAAATTTTGACAAAATTTTCTATAAAAATTAAATTCTGACAAAATTTTCTATAGAAATAAAATTTTGACAAAATTTTCTATAGATATACGATTTTGACTAAATTTTCTATAGAAAAAAAATTTTGACAAAATTTTCTATAGAAATAAAAATTTGGACACAATTTTTTATAGAATTAAAATTTTGACAAAATTTTCTATAAAAATAAAATTTTGACAAAATTTTCTATAGAAATAAAATTTTGTCAAAATTTTCTAAAGAAATAAAATTTTGACAAAATTTTCTATAGAAATAAACTTTGTCAGAATTTTCTATAGAAATAAAATTTTGACAAAATTTTCTATAGAAATAAAATTTTGACAAAATTTTCTATAGAAATAAAATTTTGGCAATATATTTGTAAAAATAAAATTTTGACACAATTTTCTATAGAAATAAAATTTTGATAAAATTTTCTATAGAAATAAAATTTTGACAAAATTTTCTATGGAAATAAAATTTTGACAAAATTTTCGATAGAAATAAAAACTTGGACACAATTTTTTATAGAAATAAAATTTTGACAAAATTATCTATATAAACAAAATTTTGACAAAATTTTCTACAGATATATAATTTTGACAAATTTTTCTATAGAAAAAAATTTTGACAAGATTTTCTATAGAAATAAAATTTTGACAAAATCTTCTATAGAAATAAAATGTTTAGAATATTTTCTATTAAAATAAAATTTTGGCAAAATTTTCTATAGAAATAAAATTTTGACAAAATTTTCTATAGAAATAAAATTTTGACAAAATTTTCTATAGAAATAAAATTTTTCCAAAATTTTCTATAGAAATAAAATTTTGACAAAATTTTCTATAGAAATAAAATTTTGACAAAATTTTCTATAGAAATAAAATTTTGACAAAATTTTCTATAGAAATAAAATTTTGACAAAATTTTCTATAGATATATAATTTTGACAAATTTTTCTATAGAAAAAAATTTTGACAAAATTTTCTATAGAAATAAAATTTTGACAAAATCTTCTATAGAAATAAAATGTTTAGAATATTTTCTATTAAAATAAAATTTTGGCAAAATTTTCTATAGAAATAAAATTTTGACAAAATTTTCTATAGAAATAAAATTTTGACAAAATTTTCTAAAGAAATAAAATTTTGACAAAATTTTCTATAGAAATAAACTTTGTCAGAATTTTCTATAGAAATAAAATTTTGACAAAATTTTCTATAGAAGTAAAATTTTGACAAAATTTTCTATAGAAATAAAATTTGACAAAATTTTCTATAGAAATAAAATTTTGACAAAATTTTCTATAGAAATAAAATTTTGGCAATATATTTATAAATATAAAATTTTGACACAATTTTCTATAGAAATAAAATTTTGACAAAATTTTCTATAGAAATAAAATTTTGACAAAATTTTCTATGGAAATAAAATTTTGACAAAATGTTCTATAGAAATAAAAATTTGGACACAATTTTTTATAGAAATAAAATTTTGACAAAATTATCTATATAAACAAAATTTTGACAAAATTATCTATATAAACAAAATTTTGACAAGATTTTCTATAGAAATAAAATTTTGACAAGATTTTCTATAGAAAAAACTTTTGACAAGATTTTCTATAGAAATAAAATTTTGACAAAATTTTCTATAGAAATAAAATTTTGACAAAATCTTCTATAGAAATAAAATGTTTAGAATATTTTCTATTAAAATAAAATTTTGTCAAAATTTTCTATAGAAATAAAATTTTGACAAAATTTTCTATAGAAATAAAATTTTGACAAAATTTTCTATAGAAATAAAATTTTGACAAAATTTTCTATAGAAATAAAATTTTGACAAAATTTTCTATAGAAATAAAATTTTGACAAAATTTTCTATAGAAATAAAATTTTGACAAAATTTTCTATAGATATGTAATTTTGACAAATTTTTCTATAGAAAAAAATTTTGACAAAATTTTCTATAGAAATAAAATTTTGACAAAATTTCCTATAGAAATAAAATTTTGACAAAATTTACTATAGAAATAAAATTTTGACAAAACCTTCTATAGAAATAAAATGTTTAGAAAATTTTCAATTAAAATAAAATTTTGACAAAATTTTCTATAGAAATAAAATTTTGACAAAATTTTCTATAGAAATAAAATTTTGACAAAAATCATCTATAGCAATAAAATTTTGACAACATTTTCTGTAGAAATAGGTTAGGTTAGGTGGCAGCCCGATGTATCAGGCTCACTTAGACTATTCAGTCCATTGTGATACCACATTGGAGAACTTCTCTGTTATCACTGAGTGCTGCCCGATTCTATGTTAAGCTCAATGACAAGGGACCTCCTTTTTATATCCGAGTCCGAACGGCGTTCCACATTGTCAGAAATGTCACCAGCATTACCGAGGTAGGATAATCCACCGCTGAAAAACTTTTTGGTGTTCGGTCGAAGCAGGAATCGAACCCGAAATAAAATTTTGACAAAATTTTTTATAGAAATAAAGTTTTGAAAAAATTTTCTATAGATATAAAATTTTGACAAGTTTTTCTATAGAAATACAATTTTGATAAAATTTTCTGTAGAAAAAAAATTTTAACACAATTTTTTATAAATTCGATATAAATCATTTCTTTCGAATAAAAAATACATTTTTATACCAACCACAAATATTTGATTAACAACTAAAAAATAAGATTTTTATACCCTCCACCATAGGATATATTAACTTTGTCATTCCGTTTGTAACACATCGAAATATTGATCTAAGACCCCATAAAGTATATATATTCTGGGTCGTTGTGAAATTCTGAGTCGATCTAGCGATGTTCGTTTGTCCGTCCGTCTGTGGAAATCACGCTAACTTCCGAAGGAAATATGCTCTCGACTTGAAACTTGGCACAAGTAGTTGTTATTGATGTAGGTCGGATGGTATTGCAAATGGGCCATATCGGACCCGTTTTACGTATAGCCCCCATATAAACCGTCGCTCGGATTTGGTTTGCGGAGGCTCTTGGAGGAGCAAAATTCATGCGATCCGGTTGAGATTTGGTACATGGTGTTAGTTTATGACTTCCCACAACCATACAAAAATTGGTCCAAATCGGTCCATAATTATATATAGCCCCAATATAAACCGATCTCCAGATTTGGCTTGCGGAGCCTCAAAGAGAAGCAAATTTAATCCGATCCGGCTGAAATTTGGTACATGATGTTAGTATATGATCTCTAACAATCATGCAAACTTTGGTTCACATCGGTCCATAATTATATATAGCCCCCATATAAACCGATCCCCAGATTTAACCTCCGGCGCCTCATGGATGAGCAAAATTCATCCGACTCGGTTGAAATTTGGTACGTGGTGTTAGTATGTTATGCCCAAACAATATTTTGTTTGAACCAATCCTGAAAAGATTAATGCTTGAAGCAAAATGTGTTTGGGACATATGTTACAGGAGCGTTTTTTTTTTTTGAGGGTGTACATTAGATAGGGTCACGAAAAAAAGTTGATGCGGTCACCCCCCAGTTTTGTAGCATATTCGAAGACAATTCAGAACACCAAAACTTTTTTTTCTGTGCACCCTACGACCCCCGAAATACAATTTATTGTGCTGTGTCGTCATTTGAAATCCGATCGAAAAGAAACGCATATCGTTGTTCGTGGTTGATCAGGGGCTATATTTCGTGCATTGGTCATTTTTGACTCCGACGTCAAATTTGATTTTTAATTTTTTTATTTCGCTTCGTATACCCTATGATGCCCATTTCTGATAACCATTATAAAGATCTTAACAAAATATGAATCTTTTGCTTTTGAAGTATTTACCTATATTCATAAACAAAAAAGTTACAGAGATTTTAAAAAGTCTAGTGACAAGTTTTACGGGACTCTCAAAATATTCGGATGTACGAAATTTCACAAACACGTCAATTATGATCAACTCGGCAGATATATTTAAATCTGAGCCGATTTTTTCCAAAATCAATCAATAGTGATTGTCTTTGACCCGGAAAAAAAAAGACCCTATGCTAAATTTGAGGACGATCGGACGTGAACTGCGAGCTGTACTTTGCACACAAAAATACATGAGCACACGGGCAGACAAGCATCGCTAAATCGACTCGGAATTTAATTCTAAGACTATCGGTAGACTAAACGATGAATCTCAGACTGCTCCTTCTTGGTGTTACATGCAAATGCAGAAATTTATTAAATATTGAAAACTGGAAATAGAAAAGTTCTAAGCGTAGTTTAAAATTCTTGATGACTTTCTTTTGAGCGTTGCATTTATATGACGATATACCACGGAGTGATGAAGGCTATGATTATTATGTCTCCCTACCCTTTGGTGGTGGTTGTCAATAGATGAAATGCACTTAGCAATTTGTTTCCCAATATGGATCATTTGCAAGACATTCATACATATATCACAACAAATGACCCATATAGAAATATTATCCTCGTATTATTAGTCTTAGGGTATATTTTCGTTACCAATGACATTTTTTTCTGCACATATGCTAATAATTACCACTTATTGCAGTTTTGCAGAAAAACAACTACCGTTTCCTATGTGAAGGCATTAAAGCAAAAAATTTTTTTTTTCAAAAACTATTGACAGTTGTTGAGTTAATCCCCTTGTAATGGGCAGGAAGTATTTCATGAAAACAAATTTAAATCAAATCCCAAATAAATCGTAAATATATCCACCCATGCACTGTTAACTCATCCTTCCATTCAACTATTCATCCATCCATCCGTCGATACAAACAAACACTCTGTATACAATTCAACTGCCTGCAATTGTGCGATTTGGTTGGATCTAGTGGACAATGAAGCGTTTATTTCATATTTGTTTGGGTCGGATTAGTGATGTTACTGGAATTTGTCCTATGGCTTTCAGTTTTTATTGTCTGGCGTTTAATGGTGGTGGCAGTGGTGTCGACTTTGTTTGATTCTTATTTTTCCTGCCGTGTTGTTTGTTACAATGTTAAGTACTTTGATTGTTTTCTCTAAAAAGTTTCATATTACATTGCAAAGAGTTTCGGTTTATTTTTTCTGTGAGCAAAAGGTGTTGTTGAGAAATTGGATTCCTATGGCCAGATAATCATCAGATTATGTTGAAAACTTCAAATTACCTGGATTGAGTGCAAAAAAAAAAACAAAAAAAAAAAAACAAATAAGCAATGGACATTTTGAAGTGGTATTTTTATTTGACTTCTTTTTGTACTCTTCACTCTAGAATAGGGGATGGGAACAAATACAGAGCACCTAATGTAACAGTGGTGCTGGAATTTGCCACAGATTTATTTAGTGCTTTAGTGCCATACCCAGCAAAAAAGCGTCGCCAACAAAGTAATGAAAATGTTCTTTTTGGATCCGGAAGTGGTGCAAAATTGACGCAGAAGCGATGAATTTAACATAGGCTTGTCATAGGACCTCCATTTCCACAGCCGGTGCACTGAATTTGCATCAATTCTTTATGTGTGATCCGGGAGCCACCGTAATGCAATGGTTAGCATGCCCGCCTTGCATACACAAGGTCGTGGGTTCGATTCCTGCTGCGACCGAACACCAAAAAGTTTTTGCAGCGGTGGATTATCCCACCTCAGTAATGCTGGTGACATTTCTGAGGGTTTCAAAGCTTCTCTAAGTGGTTTCACTGCAATGTGGAACGCCGTTCGGACTCGGCTATAAAAAGGAGGTCCCTTATCATTGAGCTTAACATGGAATCACCAATGTGATATCACAATGGACTGAATAGTCTAAGTGAGCCAATATATCGGGCTGCCACATAACCTAACCTAACCTAGGTGTGATCCGAATTCAATGTTTTGGGTGTAAATTAAAAATTTGAGCTCAAATATTTTCAAAAATTCACAATTTTTAGATTGGATTTAGCATTTCTATTTGACAAAATATAAATAATTGGTACCATTTTATGAATTCTTAAACTGTTTTTAACCAATTTGAAACAAAGTTAAAATTACCCATTAAAAATATGAAAAAAGCATGTTATAGAAAATTGAATGAAATGAACTTCCTAATGAACATCATTGGGAATAAATCTTCTGGAACTGCTTTTGAAGTTGTGCCTTTGGAAGAACTCTCAAATTTTTTTTGCTGGGTAGCTCCATATAAACAACCCAGAAAAAAAATCGTCGCCAAAAAAGTAGTGAAAATGTTCTTTTTGGTTCCGGAAATGGTGCCAAATTGACGCAGAAGCGATGAATTTAACAGGGGGATTGTCATAGGACGGATGTCCACCGTTTCAACAGCCGCTGCATTAAATTTGCATCACTTCTTAAGGTGTGTGTGTTTTGGATGTAAATTAAGAAATTTTGTGATGTAAATAATTTTTTCAAATTTTTTATGATTTTTAATGCATTATAACGCTTGTCTGGAACGTTTGTCATCAAATATTTTCAAAAATTCGCAATTTTTCTAGAAAGGATTTAGAATTTCTAAATTTCAATAATTTATACCATTTTATTAATTCCTAATCTGTTTTTAACCTTTTTGAAACAAAAACAAAGAAAATAAATTTCCCACTAAAAATATGAAAACAATCGAGTTATAAACAAGTAACATGTATACAGTAGTAAGTTCGGCCGGGCCAAATCTTAAATACCCACCACCATTAATCAAATATAATTGTTTCCTTTGAAAATTTCAGGGGGGTTTGATGACAGATATTTTCCCAAGCAGCTCGGTTCAACCAGTACAGATAAAAGTAAAGATTTTACCTATGAAGACAAGATCAGATTCTAAATTTATAAGAACAATTTTTGTTTAAGTTTTAGAGGAATCATAAACATCTCTTGTAAGTGTGGAAGAAAATGATGAAACAACGCCTTGATTTGAAATCTATAATCTGTGGATTTTCATCCCAATTATTTAAATGACTACGAGAAGTAAAATCTGGAAATTTTGCATTCAGTTTCAAACAATTTTCATGATCAGTGCGCCTTCTATACCCTCAATTGAAATCGGTATATATGGAGGCCTTACCAAATGGACCGATAAAACTAAATCATATACACTTAGTTATGGGTCTAAAATGTCAAAATGTATACTTTCAATTTGTGGAAAATCGGATAAAAACTAAAATTTCTAGAAACCCTAAAAGTTAAATCGGGAGTTCGGTGTAATGGGGGCTATACCAAAACATGGAAGGATACACACAGTATTCAGCACATTTAATTGTAGTTCTATAATCTAGACCCCAAATCAAATAAGGGGGCTAGATCAAAAACTGTACCGATACTCAATATACTTGGCACATCCCTTTATGGTAGAATACCTCTAGATTTCCAATTTCAGGCAAATTGGAAAAAAAAACTGCGGATTCTAGAAGCCCAAGAAGTAAATCTGGAGATCGGTCTATGTGGGGCTACATCGAAACATGGTCCGATAATCACCATTTTCGGCACATCTCTTTATTTTCCTAGAATACCTCTAGATTTCAAATTTCAGGCAAATTGGATAAAAACTACGGATTCCAGAAGCCCAAGAATTAAAATCGGGAGATCGGTCTATATGGGGGCTATATCGAAACATGGACCGATAATCACCATTTTCGGCACATCTCTTTATTTTCCTAGAATACCTCTAGATTTAAAATTTCAGGCAAATTGGATAAAAACTAGGGATTCTAGAAGCACAAGAAGTAAAATCGGGAGATCGGTCTATATGGGGGCTATATCAAAACATGAACCGATACTCACTATTTTTGGCACATGTCTCTATGGTCCTAGAACACCTTTAAATTTCAAATTTCAGACAAATTGAATAAAAACTACGGATTCTAGAAGCCCAAGAAATAAAATCGGGAGATCGGACTATATGGGCGCTATACCAAAACATGAACCGGTACTAACCATTTTCAACACACGTCTTTATGGTTCTAGAATACCTCTAGATTTTAAATTTCAGGGAAATTGGATAAAAACTACAGATTCTAGAAGCACAAGAAATAAAATCGGGAGATCGGTCTATATGGGGGCTATATCAAAACATGGACCGGTACTAACCATTTTCAACACACGTTTTTATGGTCCTAGAATACCTCTAGATTTCAAATTTCAGGCAAATTGGATAAAAACTACGGATTCTAGAAGCACACGAAGTAAAATCGGGATATCGTTCTATACGGGGGCTATACTAAAACATGGACCGATAGACACCATTTGCGGTAAACTTCTTGATGGTCCTAAAATACCTCTAGATTTCCAATTTTAGGCAAATTGGATAAAAACTACAGTTTTTATAAGCCTAAGACCACAAATCGGGAGGTCGGTTTATATGGGGACTATATCAAAACTTGGACCGATATAGAATATATATACATTAACTAAACTTATTAATGGAGATACTGATTCACACTACTTGACATCGAGAATTTGCTACAATGTTCCAAATCGTTCCAATGTTCCAAAATTTTGACAAAGTTTTCTATAGAAATAAAATTATAACAAAATTTTCTATAGAAATAAAATTTTGACAAAATTTTTTATAGAAATAAAATTTTTACATAATTGTCTATGTAACTAAAATTTTGACAAATTTTTCTATAAAAATAAAATTTTGGCACAATTTTCTATAGAAAAACCATTTTGACAAAATTTTCTATAGAAATAAAATCTTGGTAGATTATTTTTGGTTCGAGTGGCAACCATGATTATGAACCGATATGGACCAATTTCTGTGTGATAGGGGATCATCGGCTATATATAAATATAAACCGATATGGACCAATTTTTGCATAGTTAGTAGAGACCGTAGAATAACACCACGTACCAAATTTCAACCGGATCGGAAGAAATTTGCTTCTCTAAGAGGCTCCGCAAGTCAAATCTGGGGGAAGGTTTATTTGGGGGCTATACGTAAAAGTTGTCCAATATGGCCCATTTGCTATACTGTCCGACCTACATCAATAACAACTACACTGAAAAAAATATTGTCGTGAGGTCAAAGATTTCATGTCTTTAAAATACGAATACAAATTTTGCTTAGCATCCCAGCAAAAACTCTCATTACCCGGTAATCTTGTAGGTAAGCCTATATAAAAATTAATAACCACTTATTAATTGGCATCGCTTCGGATTACATTTACATACGCATGTCCTAGGAGGAAAGTACTTCTCCCCAGGCATACTTTCGGCCATAAAATAAGTAGTGCATTTAAAGCATATAATCACCTAATATGTAATGACTTATTCGTAGATACACCAAAGCTTGCAAAATAGCCACTTATTGTCTCAGGCAACCAAATCTCGAAAATATTGATTTCTATCGCCGATTACAATGGATCAAAATATGGCGAGTGGTGCTGTAATAGGAGAACTACTTGAATAGAAACGAATATTGTATAAATAAAGAAAAAGTCTAATAAATAATCTAAATAAGATTACACTCAAATTAATTTCACACTTAAAATAGAAATAAATGTACGTTGTGTAAGGGAGTTGGATTCGTGAATTACGTTATAATATATCCAATAGCCAATTCACATAAGGTTCGAAATCTACTAAAACTGGATTTTAAGTCTCTTTTTTATAAGGCAAATGGCATTTGAAATTTAGTTTATGCGCATTTTGGAAGTGTAATGTCAATGAGGTATAAGAAAGCATTTATTTAAAACATAATATGATAATGTCATTAAACACAATTATTATGAAATCTTTGTGATAAAAAATTCTTAACGGAAAAATCTTCAGAATTACCGTTACATTACATATTCTTTTTGATTTTTTTATGTAAGTGCTCGATTATGTGAATAATTATATAAACTACAACTGCCTAAAAATTTGAGAATAACAATTCGAAAATTACCGAGAAGTATTTATTTTTGTCATTACAAGTTAGTCATTATAACTCGCCGCAATGTAATGCAACGTGTAATGACAGCTTTACTCCTGGTAATGTCAATTGTAATGAGATGTGGTTACCTAGTTTTTGCTGGGATAGAAGACACATTTCTCTAAAATAAACTTATTTTCCTTGTCCAAAAGTCGATAAAATTTTCAATTAAATCGTATTGTCCTTATAATTAAGTGATTTGCCTTAAAAATGGGTATCTTAACATGAAAGAAAACATTTATAGGCTAAGGTCAACTTGACTTTAATAATTCAGAAAAATTCTTTAAATTTAATGAAATTGTCTTTAAATTTGTTGTCTTTTTGCATCTTGACTACAAAGCAAAAAATCGTTCAAATATACACTAATAGAAAAAGTTTCGTTATATTAACGAAATGTGTCATTAAAAGTGAGCCAATGAAACAAATTCGTTAATATAACGAAATTTTTCGTTATTATGACGATTTTTTTGTTAATTAACGTTTCATTTCGTACTATTAACGAATATTTTCATTATATTAATGAAAATGTTTCGTTATATCAATGAAAAATTCTCGTTGGCTCAATTTTAATGAAATTTTCTTTGTGTGTAGGATATGTTTTTCAAAATTCTATTTTAAAGAAGTTTTTTACTTCAAACATAGAATAATTTCTATTGGAAGTCGAGTCCTAATTTGGAAAATAAAGTTGCCGTTAGCTCGCTTTTAAAGGACTTTGATAGCATATGAAGAAAAAAAGCTGAGAAAGCGAAAAATTAAAATTTGCTTCCTAGAAGCAAGTACACAAAACCTAAATTTAAAAGAGAATAGTGTCTTAAAAGTATCCTTACTTGTATTCTCTGCTTCTTTGGCTCGGAATCAATACCAAATTTTTTAAAGTAAAGACAAAATCTTTGGAACCGAGTATGCTTTTTTTTAGTGTACTTATGCCAAGTTTCAAGTCGATAGATCGACTCAGAATTTCACCACGACCCAAAATATATATACTTGATGGGGTTTTAGAACAATATTTCGATGTGTTACAAAAGGAATGACAAAATCCTATTGTGGAGGTTATAATTAACCCAAATTAATTTTTAGGATTGTTTTTCGTTTTCAGGTGGGGTCTTTTTTCGCTGTCTGTGATTTGGCAATGGGGACAATTATACACACGTTTGTTCCAATTAGTATTGAATCGCATCGGAATTATATTGTGCGTGTTGGGCTTTAGGTCGGAATTTAGACTTTCTCCTATGGGCAGAGTCCAAACTGGGCTAATGAGATTTCCAAAACAATCAAATTCAGTAACACATATTTACTTTTTTCCATAAAGCTTCTTTTTGTTTCCATAATTTTCCTTTTTACACGGTCCTTTAGTTAAAAAGTGAAAATGAGCCCTAATTTTAGTGTGGGGTCGATTTTCAGGCTTCTGTTACTTTTTGTTGGGGCTCATTTTCATGGAACTAATATTCATTATGAAACGTCGACCCTTCTTTGTGGTCCTGTTTCATTTGGGATTTGAGACTCAGTTTCCCGGGGCCCATTTTAATACTGTCCAGTAACACATATTTAAAGTTTTCTTAAAACTTCATATACTTTTCCATCAGTTCGGGTTCATTTTCATTATACTTTGAAGGTGAAAATGAGCCCTAATTTTAATGTAGGGTCGATGCTTCAGGCTTCAATTACTTTTTGTTGGGTCTCATAGCGTCGTCCCACATTTATGGCCCTGATTCATTTGGGTTTAGAGGCCCATTTCCATACCGCCGCTAACATCACGTACCAAATTTCACACATATCGGACGAAATTTACTTCTCCATGAGGATCCGCAAGTCAAATCTAGGGGTCGGTTTATATGAGGACTACATCTGAAAGTGGTCCGATTTGGACCGTTTGTAATATCATTGAACATTGGAGAGAAGTTCACCAATGTGGTATCACAATGGACTGAATAGTCTAAGTGAGCCTGATACATCGGGCTGCTACCTAACCTAACCTAACCTAATATCACACTGGATAGTTTATTTCGTTGGGAAGTTAGCGCGATTTCAACAGTCGGACGGACAGACATCGATAGATCGGTTCCGGAAGTCAAATCTATGTATCGGTTTATATGGGGGCTATATCTGAAAGTGGTCCGATGTTAGCGCAATTTCAACAAATGGACATTGATGGATCGACTCAGAATTTCAGAATTTTTTTGTTTGTAAAATTTTTGAATTTTTGTCGAAATCTTTGCTCCTTTTTGTGATTCATCAACAACAAAAAAGCTCTCTCTGAATTTTTATTTTTACTTCCGGTGAAACAGTATTTTTTATTTCTTTGAATAATCCTAGGAAATTAACTAATTTACTCTGGCCTCCGCCAGTTGTCATTGTAATGCAAAAATATAGGGAATATTTATTTAAAGACTTTTTTCACAATTTACATTAAATTCAAAAAGAGTGACAATTGAGACGAATTCCGTGCTAATACAAAGAAAAAACACACATCTCATTTTATTGTCGCTCGCGTCCTTATGCCGTCCCTAGAAAGTGTGATTTCTGTCAGTTTGGCTAAGCATCGTTGAACATATGGTGTTGCAAATGAAATGACAGAACAAAATAAATTTGCAATTTGTTAATGTCACACTGAACATCATACACAATGATTGCGACGCAGCGGCAGCGATAATGCGAACACTTACATAGCCGAGCATGATGAGGAGGATGGGTGTGAAAAAATATTTTTTGCCTACCCTACATTGGCGACAATAAAATTATACTCGAAATCGAGGAGTATTTGTCCCTAAAGAAGAAAAACAAAAACGAGACACCAGAGTTAATGGAATTAAATAAAACAAAAATACACAAAATTTTTGGGAACACAAAATGGGAAAATGACACCACAAAAAAAAATAAAAATAATAATAACAAAAGCGGAATATCGTACACAAATCTCGACAAATTGAATTACATAGGATTTTTTTACTCATATTTTTTCCTGTTGCATTGGGAAACTTATGCAGACAGCTTTACCAGCACCATGATGTGGTTTATTTAACATTTTTGTTGGGCCGCTATATTTCTTTACTCTCCAGTGTTTTCCTTATTGCTATGCGACTCATTTTCATTTTTATGAAAATATTTTCTTATATTTCTGTCCGTCCGTGCGTCTATCTCTTATTCAACTTTGGATATTATTTTTGGCCACAGAGATCTTGTTAAACTTAAAGGCTGGGCAAATTCCAAAAACAAAAATTTTTTTTTTGCCAACAAAAAGATTTTCGTGTTCCTTTTAATAGCGTTGACAACGCGGGCGACATTAAACACATGTTCTGCTTAAGGCGAATTTTCGCCTTTTCAACGTTAGTGACAATGATTGAAGTAAAGCTTGATGGTCGGGAGGCGGGAGGGTTGTGATTGGGGTAGGAATTTGCAAATTAGCCGGGCAACAATATGCTAGTGTTCTGGCTCTGCCTTTGGATTCCTCGAAGAATCTTGATGAACCTCTTAATAACTTTCGAAATGTGGGGGGCATAAAGTTTCTGCTAATTATTGCAGCAAATGTTGCATGAAACAGTGACGCCGCTGCCACAATCAGATTCGGAATATTTATGGTGTGAACTATGAATGACACTTTTTGTTTAAAATCCAGTCTCGCCATCAGTGAAACAACACTTTCAATATGTGTTGATGATGGTGGAACGACATTTGTGGAACATTTAGATTTTCCCTTGAAAGGAAGACAGTAGTATTAAATTTAATGAGAAATATTGAAGTTTTATATTTCGCATGGTTGAAGTTAGTTGGTGGTGTTGTTTCTACAATATTTAAATTTCCTCTTGCTTTAAAAGGCACATACATTAATGTTGGTTTGTCTAATAAGTTTACAAAGATATATTTGAATAAAAACAAGTATATACAGCAGTAAGTTCGGCCGGGCCGAATCTTAAATACCCACCACCATGAATTAAATATAATAGTTTACTTCGAAAACTCTTCGTCGTAGCGGGTTTCTTGATAATATATAGAATTTTAGGGGGTTTGATGACAAATTGTCTCCCAAGCAAATCAGTTCAACCAGATTCTGATGAAGTCTAGATCAGATTCTGGATTTATGAGAACCAATTTTGTTTGAGTTTTAGAGCAGTCATGAACATATCGTGCAATTAGTTTGCTCTAAACGAAAATACTTTCTACGAAAGGGAATTTCGTTTGTCTAAAATTTCATTCCGGCGGAAAATATTTTTCCTTTGGGTGTAGTTAAGTTAAGTTAAGAAGTTAAATCAGTCTATTTCGATGACTCACCAAACGGACCGGTAAAAATAAATGCGATACAGATTTTTGAGGGTCTAAAATTCCAGTATATTTAAATTTTTGTGCAAATCGGATAAAAACTACGGTTTCTAGAAGCCCAAAGAGTTAAATCTGGAGATCGGCCTATGTGGAGGCTATACTAAAACATGGGTCGACACACACCATATTCGGATTCCAGAAGTCCTAGAAATAAATACGCGATTTAGATCTATATGGGGGCTATACCAAAACATGGACCAATACTCACCACCTCTTAATGTTCTTCAAATACCTCTAGAATTCCATTTTCAGACGAATTGGGTGAAAACTTCGAATTCTAGAAGCCCAAGAAGTAAAATCGGGAGATCAGTCTATATAAGGGCTATACCAAAACATGAACTGATACGGACCATTATCGACACACCTCTTTATAGTCCTAAAAAAAACTCTATGTTATATACATTCTTGGTCGTAGTAAAATTCTGAGTCGATCTAAGCATGTCCGTCCGTACGTCTGTTGAAATCACGCTAACTTCCGAACGAAACAAGCTATCGACTTGAAACTTGGCACAAGTAGTTGTTATTGATGTAGGTTGGATGGTATTGCAAATGGGCCATATTGGACCACTTTTACGTATGCCCCCATATAAAGCAAACTTCATCCGATCCGGTTCAAATTTGGTGCATAGTGTTAGTATATGGTCTCTAACAATCATGGAAAAATTGATCCAAATCGGGTCATAATTATATATAGCCCCCATATAAACCGATCCCCAGATTTAGCTTGCCTAGCCTCTAAGAGAAGCAAATTTCATCCGATTCGGCTGAAATTGGGTACATGGTGTAAGTATATGGTCTCTAACAACCACGCAAAAATTGGTGCACATCGGTCCATAATTAAATACAGCCCCCATATAAACCGATCCCCAGATTTGACCTCCGGAGCCTCGTAGATGAGAAAAATTCATCCGATTCGGTTGGAATTTGGTACATGGTGTTAGTATATGGTCCCTAACAACCATGCAGGAATTTGTCCATATCGGTCCATAATTATATATAGCCCCCATATAAACCGATCCACAAATTTGACCTCCGGAGCCCCTTGGAAGAGCAAAATTCTCCCGATCCGGTTGAAATTTGGTACGTGGTGTTAGTATATGGTCTCTAACACCCATGCAAAAATTGTTCCATATTGGTCAATAATTCTATGTAGCCCCCAATTAAACCGATCATCAGATTTCACCTGCGGAGCTCTTGGAGGAGCAAAATTCATCCGATCCGGTTGAAATTTTGCTACGTTGTGAAATTTGGTATATTGCGCTAGTATATTGCCGCTAACAACCATGCCAAACTTGGTCCATATCGGTGTATAGTTATATATAGCCGATTCCCAAATAAAATCTACCAACATGGAGCCACCGTGGTGCAATGGTTAGAATGCCCGCCTTGCATACACAAGGTCGTGGGTTCGATTCCTGCTACGACCGAACACCAAAAAGTTTTTCAGCGGTGGATTATCCCACCTCAGTAATGCTGGTGACATTTCTGAGGGTTTCAAAGCTTCTCTAAGTGGTTTCACTGCAATGTGGAACGCCGTTCGGACTCGGCTATAAAAAGGAGGTCCCTTGTCATTGAGCTTAACATGGAATCGGGCAGCACTCAGTGATAAGAGAGAAGTTCACCAATGTGGTATCACAATGGATTGAATAGTCTAAGTGAGCCTGAAACATCGGGCTGCCACATAACCTAACCTAACATGGATTAACTTACAATTGTGAAGACGGTGTTAAGAAGTTTTAAGATACCTTGTGACGGTCTAATGGGTGTGACCATATGGTCACTCTAGTACAGCCCTGGTAAAAGACGTTTTCTTTAAATCAAAATAGTTCTTCTTTACTTGAACGAAAATTTTCCTTATTACAAAGACATACAACTTTAACGGAGGGACGCAAATTTCCAAGATTTGTGTCTTTATTGAAAAAAAGAAAAATTAAAGCAAAGATTATAAACTTTCTTCTAATTAAAACTTCATTACTTTAAAGTAATTAGTCCTTAATATTGTGAAAATTTCGTAACTTAAATTTAAGTTGCATAATCTTTTAATTTAGGTCAATAAAATTTAAAGCAAAGATTATAAACTTTCTTCTAATTAAAACTTCATTACTTTAAAGTAATTAGTCCTTAATATTGTGAAAATTTCGTAACTTAAATTTAATTTGCATAATCTTTTAATTTAGGTCAATATTTTTTCAGTGTATGTGTGACGTATTTTTTCTTTAATCTAAAGTCCCAATATCTCAATTGAATATTATTATTTCGTTAAATCAAAAGTTTTTTTCTTTACTTAAAGGGCAATTTGCCTTACTTAAGAAGAAATGCGACTTAATTGGAGGAAGGCAAAAGAAAAAAATTGTGAAACAAAGATTATAAACTTTCTTTTGTTTAAAAATGTATTCAGTACTGACCTTGACTTCCCGGCCAGTGTCTTCTCAGATCCCGTGTAACGAAGATCCTGAAGATCTTGCTTGGTTTAATTTGGGGCTATCCACTCACAGTTTTTTTGCCCACGTGTTGCTCAGTGTCGTGTGAGATGTTGAGCAGTATTTTGAAGGCGTTTTCCTTATTTTCATCTTGGAGCTCGTGAGGCACAAATGTCCGAGTTTTTGAGTAGAATCAATTCGTTGAACTAACATACAATGTAAAATATAACATGCCGTTGGCCACTTTTACCACAACCGAAGTTATTCGATTGTGAATGACAGTCTTTAGTATCAGTCCAGGTGGAGGGTACATAAGATTGAGCGTGGCCGAACTTTCGATCCTCCTTTTTATTTCATATTTTTATGTTTCACCTCAAAAGATCTTCTTGGGAAGTGAATATTAAATATATCTTTAGAAGAGAATTAAAAGAAATGACTAAGGATTTTTTATAGCCCCTGTGTATTCTATTATTTAAATATGTCACTTACTGAAGTTATGATCGATAATTATTATGTCATCCCCAGACGGTGAATTGCTTAATTTTTAGAAGAAATTATATCAAGAAATTATCTATTGCAGCTGAGTACATAATACTATAATTTACCAAAAAGATATCCTTTATAGATTATAAATTCGTCCCATTTCATGAAATGGGCACGGTGTAAAAAAACAATTAGAGACAAATAGTACAACCATTAAATTTAATTTCCAACTCATCCCAAAATGAGGACAACCCCTAATGAAAGGAAATTTTACTTGCATTGCGGTATTTGAACATATGCTCCATATTCTTTTTGCATAAATTTCAAAACTAACATGTCACACTAAGCCATTATCGTTGTTTTCAATTGCCATACCCATATATGTTACGTGGACACATTTGAATTTTTATGACAGTTTCGACACACTACGTCACCTTTGAGGTAACAAAAGCCGGCTAAGACAAAATGCTTGATACCGATATGAATCATGAAATAAATGTTACGCTAGTATCATTCTGACACTTTTGATGATGATGACGGTTTTCCTATGAAAACTCATAATTTGTTGACACTTGAACTACAGCGGGACAGAAATTATGAAATAGGCGCGTAAAGGCAATATAGGCGACGAAAATGCAAGGACGTAACATAAATATGAAATTTTAAAGCCTAGGATAATGCAAAATGGTTTTTATAAAATGAAATAAACACAGTATACCGTTCACCACTACTGCGGTATAGGGTATAATAAGTTTGTGCTGTTGTATGTAACGCAAAGAAGGAAAAGTCAGAGACCCATCGTTTAGTATACCGATCGTCATAGAATTGAATTCTGAGTCGATTTGGCTATGTCTGTCTGTCTGTCTGTCTGTCCGTCTGTCTGTTTATGTATTTTTGGGTGCAAAGTACAGATCGCAGTTTTAATCCGATCATCCTCAAATTTGGGATAGGGTAATTTTTCGGGACAAAGACAATCGCTATTGATTTTGGGAAAAATCGGTTCAGATTTAGATATAGCTGCCATATGTATTTATCACCGAACTTGTCATAATTGCCGTGTTTATCAACCGATTTCTTTCAAATTCCATACATTCGAATATTTTAAGAGTCTCGAAAAACTTCCAAAATAGCAACCAAATCGGTTCAGATATAGATATAGCTCCCCTATATAGGTTAGGTGGCAGCCCGATGTATCAGGCTCACTTAGACTATTTAGTCCATTGTGATACCACATTGGTGAACTTCCCTCTTATCACTGTGTGCTGCCCGATTCCATATTAAGCTCAATGACAAGGGACCTCCTTTTTATAGCCGAGTCCGAACGGCGTTCGACATTGCAGTGAAACCACATAGAGAAGCTTTGAAACCCTCAGAAATGTCACCAGCATTACTGAGGTAGGGTAATCCACCGCTGAAAAACTTTTGGTGTTCGGTCGAAGCAGGTATCGAACCCACGACCTTGTGTATGCAAGGCGGGCATGGTAACCATTGCGGTGACTCCCAAGAGACCATATACTTACACCACGTACTAAATTTCAGCCGTATCGGATGAAATTTGCTTCTCTTGGAGGTTCCGTATGCCAAATCTGGGGGATCGGTTTATATGTGGGCTATATATAATTATGGACCGATATGGACCAATTTTTGCATGGTTGCAGTGAGCCGGATCGGATGAAATTTGCTTCTCTTAGAGGCTCCGTAAGCCAAATCTGGGGATCGGTTTATATGGGGGCAATATATAATTATTGGCCAATATGGACCAATTTTTGCATGTCTGTTAGAGACCATATACTAACGCTATGTACCAAATTTCAGCAGGATCGGATGAAATTTGCTTCTCTTAGAGGCTCCGCAAGCCAAATCTGAGCGTGGTGGCTATACGTAAAAGTGGTCCGATATGACCCATTTGCAATACCATCCGATCTACATCAATAACAACTACTTGTGCCAAGTTTCAAGTCGATAGCTTATTTTGTTCGGAAGTTAGCGTGATTTCAACAGACGGACGGACATGCTTAGATCGACTCAGAATTTCACCACGACCCATAATATATATACTTTAGAGCAATATTTCGATGTGTTACAAATGGAATGACAAAGTTAATATACCCCCCATCCTATGGTGGAAGGTATAAAAAGATGCCTTTACTTTAAAGAAGCCGCATTTTTAGCTCCGAGGCAATACAAAAAGTCCTTACGGGAAGGTCAAAATCTTTGGATCCAAGTAAACTCTTTTTGAGCGTAGATATTTAATCTTTCTGTCTTTTATTTAACTTTCTTTTTATTTAACGACTACTCCAAATCGAGTAATTAGGAAATTTTAAGAAGGCTTAACATGCCTTAACATCGGCAGCTGTTACCACAACCAAAGTTATTCAATTGTGCACTGAAAAACATATATACGTAATATTAAAGATTATACAACCTAAATTTTAGGATGCGCAATTTACAAATTACTAAGGACAAATTTCTTTAAAATAATGAAATTTTAATTAAGATAAAATTTATAATCTATGCTTAAAAATATTTTTTTATTAAACTTAGGACACAAATTTTGGAAATTTGCATCGCTCGGTTAAAGTCGTATATCTTTGAACTAAAGTCAATTTTTCTTAAAATAAAGAAACAAATTTTTTATACCTTTCACCACTACAGGATATAATAAGTTTGTGCATTTGTATGCAACGCCAACAAATAGTGGTCGTAGACCCATCTTTTAGTATACCGATCGGCTTAGAATTAAATTCTGAGTCGATTTAGCGATGTCCGTCTGTCTGTCTGTCCGTCCGTCTGTCTGTATATGTAATTTTGTGCACAAAGTACAGCTCGCAATTTAAGTCCGATCGTCCTCAAATTTAGCACAGGGCCGTTTCGTAGGACAGAGACAATCGCTATTGGTTTTGGAAAAAATCGGTTCAGATTTGGATATAGCTGCTATATATATTTATCCCCGATTTGGCCATAGTTAGCGTGTTTATCAACCGATTTTCTTGAAATACCGTACATCCAAATATTTTATGAATCTCGAAAATCTTGCATAATATCAGCCAAATCGGTTCAGATTTAGATATAGCTCCCATATATATCTTTCGTCCGATTTAGACTCCTATGACCACAGAGGCCAAAGTTTACTACCGATCTTCGTGAAATTTTGCACAGAGGGTAGAATTGACATTCTACCAATGCTTGGTAAATTTGATTGAAATCGGTTCAAATTTAGATATAGCTCCCATATATATCTTTCGTCCAATTTGAACTTATATGGCCATAAAAGCCAGAGTTTTGCCATGATTTGCTTCAAATTTAGCACAAGGGGTATGTTTAATAGTATCGTTAAGTGTGTCAAATTTTGTTAAAAATCGGTTCAGATTTAGATATAGCTCATATATTTATCTTTCGCCCGATTTGAATTTATATGGTCTCAAAAGCCAAAAATTTTGCCCTGACTTACTTCAAATTTTGCACAAGCGGTACTTTTAACGATACTATTGTATGTGTCAAATATGGTCAAAATCAATTCAGATTTAGATATAGCTCCCATATATATATATATTTCGTCCGATTTGAACTAATATGGCCTCAAAATCCAGGGTTTTGTCGTGATTTGCTTCAAATTTCGCACAAGGAGTACGTTTAGTAGTATCGGTAATTTTGCCAATTTTGGTTGAAATCGGTTCAGATTTAGATATGGCTCCCATATATATCTTCCGTCCGATTTGCACTCATATGACCAGGGGGACCAAAGTTATACTCCCATTTACGTGAAATTTCGCATAGATAGCAGAATTATTATTCTAACTATACATGCCAAATTTAGTCAAAATCGGTTCAGATTATATATAGCTCCCATATATACGTACACCAGAGTTGGGGAAATATGGTAGACTGTTACACATTTTAGACCCATGGAAGTTTCCTCCAATTAGCTGGATAGCGTTAGCCGATTTAAATTTTAATTCTAGAGATTTTGTAGAAGTAAAAAACTTGTCTCCTTTATATAGCTTCCAGCAAATGTGAAGTAGTTGAGATGGTAACACAAATTTTGGCCTACATAGGGGTGAAGGGTATAATATAGTCGGCCCCGCCCG
This sequence comes from Haematobia irritans, assembly GCF_050003625.1. NCBI lineage: Eukaryota > Metazoa > Arthropoda > Insecta > Diptera > Muscidae > Haematobia > Haematobia irritans. The sequence goes on along the minus strand of NC_134398.1, from coordinate 164,065,571 downwards.
ACTTTAGGCTTTACTTACTTGTTATGTAAAGAAGTCGTCCTTAATTAACTGAAATATTGAATCTTTAAATTCAAGATAAAAGCGCTTCAAATATAGGCTAGGACTTATTTTGAGGATTTAGCATCTTTGGTATAAAGTTTTTTGGAATTAAGAAAACATTTTGTACGTTGATATATCCGTTATAATTTGGATTTTTATAGTGTCATTTGTTTGTACGTGAATTGCAAAACATGAATAGTCGGATTCGGCTTCGTCAGAACATCAACATTTTGCTAAAAAGGTCCGTTCGATAGGGCTCTAGTGTGAACCCCTAAAGCATTATCCCTCTATTCTTAAGACATTCCAAACCACCAATTGTGCATCATTTAATAATAAATTATTCGTTAAATATCTCCAAATTCAAATGCAAACCGCATGCCAGAAAATACATATGTCCTCTGTCACATAGCCCTTAGATCCTCTCAAAAATATACGTTTATAGAATTATTTTCTATAAAAAACACCGGCACATAATTTTTCCTGACACTCAGCATGGTATCCTTCCATTTGATGACATTAATCCACAAACGAAACCACCTTTTTTAACAAATCTTCAAGAACAACGAAAATACTCACAGAATGCAACAAAAGTACAAAGCTGACATTCAGATGCACTGCACCTACTTAAGTAGAACACAAGGCTCAGCCACAAAATCCATAAGTGGTGGAAATTGAAATTAGTAACACCTTATGTTTCCGCAAGACGTCATGGTGGTTTGTCACACTGTCCCATCCTACCTATTCTCCTTGGCAATGAGTGAGTGAGTGACATCAAACGGCGAAACGTGTGCAATAGGATGCATCAACTAAAATGGCTTAAGAACCAGCGGCAAATACCACCGCCACGATTTGGAAGAAAGGCTAAGGCAGTCAAAGACATCGTTGACTGCAATTAAAACCGCAAGAACCAGAGAGAGAGAGAGAGGGAGAGAGAGAGAGAGAGAGTGCGTGTTTTACAAAATAATTAACCATGAAATTGGAAATGTTTAAAATGTGATGAAATTACCTAAGTGCAATGGGAAATAAGGATGTTCGTGTTTGGAATTAGAAGTTAAACATCTGCTAAGTTATTTTCCATGGTTGTAGGTTTATTGTTGAGAAAATTTTTTATTCTCTAAGAAGCTGATTATTTCCATAAGTTTTAGGGAAATATAAAAAAAATTAATGCACTAGTATACTATACGCGAAGGAATATGATCACCTCAAATATGTTTTAAGAGCAAATTGTTATTTTCCCACGATGAAGATGTAATATGTTTGGGACAATCATGTAATGTTCTCGAAAATTATGCATTTGATTTCGGGAACCATGTATAAGGTTGCCGTGAAAACAACATTTTTGCGACAAAAATGTTCCATGTCCAACGTCCAAAAATAACATTTTGCTCTCGCAACATGTTTTGGGTGATCGTATTCTTTTCTGTGTGTAGAGTATTAATTAGGTAAAATTGATCCAACTCGCTTAAAAATAATTTGCAAACATTTGCAAAAACATATCATGGTTACCCTATTTGCTACACGCAAAGGTTCATGGTCTCAAGCCGAGTTACAGCTGAACGCTATAAAAGTTTTTCGGCGCTGGTGTTTTCCCCCACTTTAGCCTTATTAACATTTCCCTATAGGAAGAGTGAGTTCTAGTGTCTCAAAGTCACCACTTTCGTCAACTATTATGGTGACATAGTCAACAAATGGTCTACACTGGCGTATAATGGGTAGATATTTTTGACAGCTGTAAAAAAAAATGTGAAAAAAAGAAATTTTAAAAGACTAGTGGAAAACCAATCGAATTTATATAAAACAAGCGAGGAAAGTCTAAAGTCGGGTGGGGCCGACTATATTATACCCTGCATCACTTTGTAGATCTAAATTTTCGATACCATATCATATCAGTCAAATGTGTTGGGAGCTATATATAAATGTTTGTCCCAAATACATACAATTAAATATAACTCGATCTGGACAGAATTTGATAGACTTCTACAAAATCTATAGACTCAAAATTTAAGTCGGCTAATGCACTAGGGTGGAACACAATATTAGTAAAAAAATATGGGAAACATTTAAATCTGAAGCAATTTTAAGGAAACTTCGCAAAATTTTATTTATGATTTATCGCTCGATATATATGTATTAGAAGTTTAGGAAAATTAGAGTAATTTTTACAACTTTTCGACTAAGCAGTGGCGAGTTTACAAGGAAAATGTTGGTATTTTGACCATTTTTGTTGAAATCAGAAAAACATATATATGGGAGCTATATCTAAATCTGAACCGATTTCAACAAAATTTGGCACGAATAGCAACAATGCTAACTCTACTCCGTCTGCAAAATTTCAACTAAATCGGTGTTAAAAATTGGCCTCTGTGGTCATACGAGTGTAAATCGGGCGAAAGCTATATATGGGAGATATATCTAAATATGAACCGATTTCAACCAAATTTGGCACGCATAGCTATAATGCTAATTCTATTCCCTGTGCAAAATTTCAACCCAATTGGGGTAAAACTCTGGCTTCTGGGACCGTATTTTTCCATATCGGGCGAAAGATATATATGGGAGCTATATCTAAATCTGAACCGATTTCAATAAAATTTGGCACACCTGACTATAGTACGAATTGTTCTTCTTGTGCAAAATTTTAAGAAAATAAGGGTAAAACTCTGGCTTCTGGGGCCATATAAGTCCATATCGGGCGAAATATATACATATATGAGAGCTATATCTAAATCTGAACAGAGTTCTTCCAAAATCAATAGGGATCTATTCTGAGCCAAAACACATACTTGTGCCAAATTTGAAGTCGATTGGACTAAAACTGCGACCTAGACTTTGATTACAAAAATGTGTTCACGGACAGACGGAGCCCACCCTGAGCATTTTTGCCAAAGACACCATGTGTCTATCTCGTCTCCTTCTGGGTGTTGCAAACATATGCACTAACTTATAATACCCTGTTCCACAGTGTTACACAGGGTATAAATAGAAAACATTTCTAAGAGAGGACAGATATAAAAAAAACCTCCCGATTTGGGTTCTTGGGCTTATAGAAATCGTAGTTTTTATCCAATTTGCCTGAACTGAAGGTATTTCAGGACCATAAAAAGGTATTCATAAAATTTTGAGTATCGGTCCACTTTTTATATAGCCCCCATATAAATCGATCTGTCGATTTTACTTCTTGGTCTTCTAGAAACCGTAGTTTTTATCCAATTAGCCTTAAATTGGAAATTTAGACGTATTTTATGACAATAAAAAGATGTGCCGAAAATGACGTGTATCGATCCATGTTTTGGTATAGCCCCCATATAGACCGATATCCCGATTTAACTCCTTGTGCTTCGAAACTGTAGTCTTTAACCGATTTGCTTGAAAATGTAAATATACAACAACCTGTGTTGGATTTAGTTTTTTCGGTCCATTTCGTAAGGCTCCATATAGACCGATTTTGCTTCTTGTGGGTATAGAAGGCACATTGATCATGAAAATTGTTTGAAACTGAATGTAAAATTTTCAGATTTTACTCTTCGTGATCATTTCAATAATGGGGGTACAATTTTCCGATTTTAAATTTCAAATCAAGACGTTATTTCACAAATTTCTTGCACACTTACAAGAGATGTTTATGATTCCTCTAAAACGCAAACAAAATGGTTCTTATAAATCCAGAATCTGATCTAGTCTTCTTTAAATTTCTCTTCGGGAAGCATACTGGTTGAACTCATCTGCATGGGAGAATATCTGTCATCAAACCCAATTAATTATATATATTATCAAGTAATCCGCTACGACGAAGAGTTTTTGAAGGAAACGACCCGGGTGAACTTACTTTTCTATATACCTGTTCAACATGTGTTACACCCATCTTTATACCCTCCACCATAGGATGGCGGTATATTAACTTTGTCATTGTTTGTAACACATCGAAATATTGCTCTAAGACCCCATAAAGTATATATATTCTGGGTCGTGGTGAAATTCTGAGTCGTTAGATCGATCATGTCCGTCCGTCCGTCTGTTGAAATCACGCTATCTTCCGAACGAAACAAGCTATCGACTTGAAACTTGGCACAAGTAGTTGTTATTGATGTAGGTCGGATGGTATTGCAAATGGGCCATATCGGTCTACTTTTATGTATAGTCCCCATATAAACGGACCCTCAAATTTGGCTTGCGGATCCTCATCCTCCGATCCAAATGAAATTTATTTCATGGCGTTAGTATATGTTCTCTAACAACCAGGCAAACATTGGTCCACATCGGTCCATAATTATATATAGCCCCCATATAAACCGATCCCCCTATTTGGCTTGCGGAGCCTCTAAGAGAAGCAAATTTCATCCGATCCGGCTGAAATTTGGTACACGGTGTAAGCATATGGTCTCTAACAACTACGCAAAAAGTAGTCCACATCGGTCAATAATTATATATAGCCCCCATATAAATCGATCCCCCGATTTGGCTTGCGGAGAAGCAAATTTCATCCCAACCGGCTGAAATTTGGTACATGGTGTTAGTATATGGTCCATAATTATACCACATCGGTCCATAATTATATATAGCCCCCATATAAACCGTTCACCAGATTTGACCTCCGGAGCCTCTTGGAAGACCAAAATTCATCTGACTCAGTTGAAATTTGGTACGCTGTGTTAATATATGACCTCAAACACCCATGCAAAAATTGGTCGAAATCGGTCCATAATTATATGGAGCCCCCATATAAACCGATCCCCAGATTTGAGCTCCGGAGCCCCTTGGAAGAGCAAAATGCATCCGATTCGGTTGAAATTTGGTACGTGATGTTAGTATATGGTATCCAACAACCATGCAGGAGTTGGTTGATATCAGTCCATAATTATATATGGCCCCCATATAAACCGATCCCGAGATTTGGTTTTGGAGCCTCTTGGAGGAGCAAATTTCGTCCGAGTCAGTTGAAATTTGGTACATTGTACTAGTATATGGCCGTTAACAACCATGCCTAACTAGGTCCATATCGGTCTATAGTTAGATAACATATAGCCCTCAGATAAATCGATCCCCAATCACACAAAAATTGGTCCATATCAAGTTCATAAGTGTATTTCAATTCTGGCTCTCTACGTACCGTGCAAAAATCCATATCGATTCGTAATTATTTGTAGACTTACCTATACATACCTTTTTTTGTCTAGTATATACCACGTATGGACTAACTCACAATTTAGAAAACGATGTTAAGAACTTTTAAGATACCACAACCCAAGTAATCCGATTGTGAATGACAGTCTTTCGTTGAAGTTTCTACGTAGTCCATGATGGAGGGTACATAAGATTCGGCCTGGCCGAACTTACGGCCGTATATACTTGTTGGAATTTATTCAGCTCAAGAGCACGTTTCGAAAATCCTGCCGCATTGGTAGAGACAGGATTTTCGATCAAATTTGGCTTTCAATTTTTGGATCACTTAATTGCTGGAGGGATCTAATGATTTCCAGCCAAATATAAAGACATAACGCTTAACTCCATTACGGTTAATTTTATTTCTGATTGTAATAAATAAAAATGCTTTTGTCTGCTTCTAAACGATAAAATTAACTGTCACTGGAATAAATCAATCAGTTATCAGACGAACGATTTAGAATTGATTGCAACTTCAAGTTTACTGAAATACATAACAGCCACCTCGTATAGCCAGCCACCGTAGTGCAATGGTCAGCATGATCGCCTTGTATTCACAGGGTCGTGGGTTCAAACCCAGTTTCGACCAAACACCAAAAAAGTTTTTCAACGATGGATTATCCCACCTCAGTAATGCATATGACATTTCTTAGTGTTTCAAAGCTTCTCTAAGTGGTTTCACTGCAATGTGGAATTCCGTTCGGACTCGGAGGTCCTATTTCTTTGAGCTTAACATGAAATCGGGCAGCACTCAGTGATCAGAGAAAAGTTCACCACTGTGGTATCACAATGGACTGAATAGTCTCAGTGAGCCTGATACATCGGGCTGCCACCTAACCTAACCTTACCTAACCCCGTATAGCCGCCATATAAATCGATTGCCAAATTTCACTTAATCCGAACCGGATGCAATATGTTGGGTTATGTCAATATATGCTCCATAACTACCGTGAAAAAAATTGTTCATGTCGGTCAATAATGTATATAGCCCCCATATAATCCGGTTCCTTCAAATCTGTTAGATTTTTGGTACTTGATGTCAGTATGAAATAAGTATATACGGCCGTAAGTTCGGCCAGGCTGAATCTGATGTACCCTCCACCATGGATGGCATAGAAACTTGTACTAAAGACTGTCGTCCCCAATCGAATTGCTTGGGTTGTGGTAACACTTGCCGATGGCAAGGTATCTTAAAACTTCTTAACACCGTCTTCTCAATTGTAAGATAGTCCATACGGGGTATATATTAAACAAAAAAAATAAAAAAGACCGACTTAAGACATATATAATTCAGTTTGACAAAATTTTCTATAGAAATAAAATTTTGCCAAAATTTTGTATAGTTATAACAATTTGACAAAATTTTCTATAGAAACAAAATTTTGACAAAATTTTCTATAGAAATAAAATTTTGACAAAAATTTGGATATTAATAACATTTTGACAAATTTTTCTATAGAAATAAAATTTTGGTAGATTATTTTTGGGGATCGGCTATATATAACTATAGACCGATATGGACTAATTTTGGCATGGTTCACTGAAAAAACAGTGAACCCTTTTCCATTGCAAAATGAACTAAACTGTAGTAATATTGACCATGATTTAGCCCTTAAGATTTTTTTCAACTTGTCTAGTTTATAATTCTCTCAAATTTTAGTTCATCTATAACATTGTAGTTTAGTTCATTTTTACAACACCATAAGATTTATATACCCCTACCAAGTTAAAAAGTCAGTATTATTTTGTTTTACTTGCTTATTTTGTGGGAAACCCGATAATAAAAATTGGTTAACAGTCTCTTTAAAATGTCGACAACTAAACTATTTTTAAATCAATCCCTACACAGTACAGAGAAATTAAATAATTAAAGGAACAACAAATCGTTTTACTATTATGAAAATGTGCATACATTAAAATTAAACTTTCTTTAAGCAAAAGTACTTTATTATAAAAACTTATGATGAAAGTTCTTAATACAATGTTTTTGTGAATAAAAATTATGACCACGTGGAACAGAGAGTAGTTCATTTGAACCCGCTGTTTGGAAATTTTGACTTATCCTGTTTTATTCATCGTAGATAATTTTTTCACATATCTTGCTGGAAAAAATGGAAACAATAATGAAAATTGTTAAAAATTAACACCATGTAATGAAATATAATTTTATTTCTTCATTTTAGCTTGTAACTTACCATATTTGGGGGCATTTTATCGAATGGTGTAAGGAATTCAAGTTTTCTTTGGAAAACGTATCTCATAAAATTGGTACCTGAAACAATTAGAGAAATAATGAAGTATTCTATATAAACTCATAAAACTGTGTTGTTATCGATGTGAAGGATATAATAAAATAAATATTCTAGTTGAAAGAAAGCCAGAGTTTTAATATAAAACTTACCAATTACCTATTAAATTGTACGCTGAGGGGAAATATAAAAAGTTGTCCAAATTTATTTGGGCTATTCTGAAATTAAATATTTATTTTTTACATTAAATAAAATTATTAAATAGGTTTCCAAAAAATCTAATGAGAAAAATAATATTATGCATAAAAAAACAAATATTTTGGTTAAAAGAAAGTTAAAGAATCCTTACCAATTCACTATTAAATTACAAGCAAAGGAGTACTAACATTTTTTTCAAAATTTTAAGGGGTTATTCTGAAATTAAATATTTGTTTTTTTACATTAAAATATTACATTGGTTTCAAAAAAAATTAATTAAAGAAATACTAAAATAAGGTATTAAAAACCTATAATTTTGATGATAAAAAGGTCATAAAAACGTAAATATTCTAGTTGAAAGAAAGCAAATTTAAAAAAAAAGCTTACCAATTCTCTACTTTCGAACCCATCTGGAGTTGCTCTGAAATTAAATATTGCTTTTACAACAAAGAAAAACATTAAATTGGTTTCCAAAAAAAAAAAAATAATTAACAAATAATAATATACATCAAAAATATTATTTTTAAAAGAAAGCCATATTAAAAAAACAATACTTACCAATTTATGGCTAAACTATAAGCTGAGATATAACAAAAATTTTCCTTACCCAATTTCAACCGGATAGGATGAATTTGCTTCTGTTAGAGGCGCCGCAAGCCAAATCTTAGCGTCGGTTTATATGGGGGTTATACGTAAAAATGGTCCGATATGGCCCATTTGCAATACCATCCGACCTACATCAATAGCAACTACTTGTGCCAAGTTTCAAGTCGATAGCTTGTTTTGTTCGGAAGTTAGCGTGATTTCAACAGACGGACGGACATTCTCAGATCGACTCAGAATTTCACCACGACCCAGAATATATATACTTTATGGCGTCTTAGAGCAATATTTCGATGTGTTACAAACGGAAAGACAAAGTTAATATACCCCCATCCTATGGTGGATCGGATGAATTTGCTTCTCTTAGAGGCGCCGCAAGCCAAATCTGTGCGTCGGTTTATATGGGGGTTATACGTAAAAGTAGTCCGATATGGCCCATTTGCAATACCATCCGACCTAAATCAATAACAACTACTTGTGCCAAGTTTCAAGTCGATAGCTTGTTTCGTTCGGAAGTTAGCGTGATTTCAACAGACGGACGGATATGCTCAGATCGACTCAGAATTTCACCATGACACAGAATATAGATATTTTATGGGGGTCTTAGAGCAATATTTCGATGTGTTACAAACGGAATGACAAAGTTAATATACCCCCATCCTATGGTGGAGGGTATAAAAACCGGTCAACATAAATTCATAATTATATATAGCTCCCATATAAACCGATTTTTAATCTTCTGGAATAGCAACTTTTTTCATATTGGTCCATAATTGAATGAAGCCGCTATGTAACCCGATTCCCAGATTTGATTATCGAAACATCTTGGAGGGGCAAATTTCATCCGATCTGGTTGAAATTTGGTATTTGATGTCAGTACTAATAATTGTAAAAAATTGGTCCATATTTATACATCGCCATGTAAGCCGATCCCCAGATTTCTGAGACCTCCTAGAGGACTATATGGTATTTCATCCATCCCCAATCTATTCCCAAATTAGACTTCTTCAGTATCATAGAGGAACAAATTTCATCCGAACATGTTTACATTTGTTTTACGATATCAGTACATGTCCTCTAGCGGCAATGCAAAAATTGCAGCTATATTAACCGATCAAAAACAAGATGTGGCTTATATAGATATTTACCTGCGTTTGTACCTAATGTTGGTTCCATATGAACTAACCTAATTGTTACCACAACCCAAGTAATTCGATTCTGGATGGTAGTCTTAAGAAGAACTTTGTATGCAATCCGTGGTGAAGGATATATAAGATTCGACCTGACCGAACGTTCGGTTCTACATAATTGTTTTGTGTAAGTGCTTTCAGGGCCATTTTCATGTGATGTTCCAAAATATTTAAGAGCCACCCTGAAAATGACTTCCTTTCTCTTAATTGAGGAACTATAAATTATGACCTCAACCTGGTCATTGCCATTAACGCTTTCCTGTGACTAAGGTAACTTCAATCCTTGTTCTTTTATCCCCCAAATATTTCATGCCCGATATCTTGGATCACTTTAGGGTCGCGTGTGCATATGTCCGCCTCAAATTTAGTTTCCTCCATCCAGCCATCCGCCGCTTGAAAATCACAGCCACATACAGAAATTATTGCTAAAAGCCTTTTACACGTCTTTGGGATAATCGATGCGTGGTGTACTCATTTCTGACTCATGTGGGGCAGGAAAGTGTAAACTTGGTACGCATATCACACTTTTCAATTCACTAAACGTCTTGCAGCCATGAAGTCATAAATTTTGTGTTCATACCTACGACGACGATGACACTCGAATAAAATGAAAGCCTGTCTTATTATGGTGGGAAACGGGGGGCTGTTTGGGTTTCTTCCTTATATTTGACTTCGCTTCCATTTAGGTAGCTGTTAGCCATCCACTCAATTTTCAAATTTTGGGAGGGGATTATCGTAACGTCTAATTGTGTATCGGAGTAAGTAGCAAATGTCAGATGTACTTCATATGCTGGGATGTACATGTACGTGAGTGCCACCAAACAATTTTCGGTTATTGGATACATGAAGAATATTTTTGGATAGACATTTGCTACAATCTTAATATGTTTCAACCATGAAACACGTCCCACTGTCAGTGTTTGGGGAACTTGGATATATGCGTTTTCGAAAATTATATGAGCCATGCACTGTGACTTGTGCATTTAATGCACGAATTTCATTGAAGCCATAAATTAATTTGGTTAAATACCTTTTTTAATGGATGAATAATAAATAAGCTTGGTTCTAAGTTTGATTCTATTTGATTCTATTTTGAATTGCTAAGATTGATGTGAATTTTTTCTATGAGTCACAAATGATTACAATATCAGATCAGAATATCAGATGCGGCAAAAAGGCTGGACCGAATCTTAAAATACCTCTAGATTTCAATTTTCAAGCAAATATGATGTTGTCAGATATGTAGGACTCAGGAAGTCAAATCAACTACATGGGAACTACGATATTTAAAAATATGACTCGATAGATACCACATCCAATAAATTTCAACTACTTATCGCTCGCGTATCGCGCGTAAATAATTCGAACCATTAGTCACGGTCGAAACTTGAGACAAAAATAATTATTTTCTCAGAAAGTTTTGTCAAAGTTTTATTTCTTCAGAAAATGTTGTCAAAATATTATTTCTATAGAAAAACTTGTCAAAATTTTGTTTCTATAGAAAATGTTGTCAAAATTTTATTTCAAAAGAAAAATTTGTCAAAATTTTATTTCTTCAGAAAATTTTGTCAAAATTTGATTTCTATAGAACAATTTGTCAAAATTTTATTTCTTCAGAAAATTTTGTCAAAATTTTATTTTTAAATAAAAGTTTGTCAAAATTTTATTTCTATAGAAAATTTTGTCAAAGTTTTATTTCTATAGAAAATTTTGTCAACATTTTATTTTTATAGAAAATTTTATCTAAAATTTATTTTTATAGAAAATTTTATCTAAAATTTATTTTTATAGAAAATTTTATCTAAAATTTATTTTCATTTATCGACAGAAAATTTATGAAGTACCATGAATTCTACCAATTTACCAAACAGTAGAATTCTAAAACAAAACAAGTATATACGGCTGTAAGTTCGGCTAGGAGGAATCTTATGTACCCTCCACCATGGATTGCGTAGAAACTTCTACGAAAGACTGTCATTCACAATCGAATTAATTGGGTGGCGGTAACACTTGCCGATGGCAAGGTATCTTAAAACGCCGTGTTCTCAATTGTAAGTAAGTCCATACGGGGTATATATTAAACAAAAAAAGGCCGATTAAATACGTAAATAATTCAGTTTGACAAAATTTTCTATAGAAATAAAATAAAATGTTGACAAATATAAATAAAATTTGACAAAATTTTCTATAGAAATTAAATTTTGACAAAATTTTCTATAGAAATAAAATCTTGTCAAAATTTTGTACAGTAATAAAATTTGGACAAAATTTTTTATGTTTGTACGAATTTATTTCGGCATAAGCCGGCCATCATGTAAAACCTTTTTTCGGAAGGTTCAAGTGTGGTTTACTTTTGGGTTTAGTGAACTGCCTGAATTTATTCTGATAATTGGTTGATAGTTTTGCTGCAAGTAGATGATGCTGATGAGGAATGTGGTAATTCCGAAACGTGCGTCCATCCAACCATCCTGCAGTCTATCGGGCTTTGCCCAAATAACAAAATTTTGTATAGTAATAAAATTTTGACAAAATTTTTTATAGAAATAAAATTTTGACAAAATTTTCTATAAAAATAAAATTTTGACAAAATTTTCTATAGAAATAAAATTTTGGTAGTTATTTTTGAAGATCGGTTATATATAACTATAGACCGATATGGACCAATTTTGGCATGGTTGTTAGCGGCCATATACTAGCACAATGTACCAAATTTCACCACGTAAAACTTTCAACCGGGTCGGATGAATTTTGCTCTCCAGTAGTTCCGGAGGTCAAATCTGGGGATCGGTTTAAATGGGTGTTATATATAATTAAGACCAGTATAGACCACTTTTTACATGATTGTCAGGGACCATATACTAACACCACGTACCAAATTTCAACCGAATCGGATGAATTTTGTCATCCATGAGGCTCCGGAGGTCAAATCTGGGGATCGGTTTATATGAGGGCTATATATAATTATGGACCGATGTAAACCAAAGTTTGCATGGTTGTTGGAGACCATATACTCACACCATGTACCAAATTTCAGCCGGATCGGATGAAATTTGCTTCTCTTAGAGTCTCCGCAAGCCAAATCTGGGGATCGGTTTATATGGGGGCCACATATAATTATTGACCGATATAGACCAATGACAATGGTTGTCAGAGACCATATACTAACACCATGTATTAAATTTCAGCCGGATCGGATGAATTTTGCTCTTCCAAGGGGCTCCGGAGATCAAATCTGCGGATCGGTTTATATGGGTGCTACATATAATTATGGACCGATATGGACCAATTCCTGCATGGTTGTCAGAGACCATATACTAATACCACGTACCAAATTTCAACCGAATCGGATGAATTTTGCTCATCCATGAGGCTCCGGAGGTCAAATCTGGGGCTGGGTTTATATGAGGCCAATATATAATTATGGAACGATGTAAACCAAAGTTTGCATGGTTGTTGGAGACCATATACTAACACCATGTACCAAATTTCAGCCGGATCGGATGAAATTTGCTTCTCTTAGAGGCTCCGCAAGCCAAATCTGGGGATCGGTTTATATGGGGGTTACATATCATTATGGACCGATATGGACCAATTCCTGCATGGTTGTCAGAGACCATATACTAACACCACGTACCAAATTTCAGCCGGATCGGATTAATTTTGCTCTGCCAAGGGGCTCCGGAGATCAAATCTGCGGATCGGTTTATATGGGGGCTACATATAATTATGGACCGATATGGACCAATTCCTGCATGGTTGTCAGAGACCATATACTAATACCACGTACCAAATTTCAACCGAATCGGATGAATTTTGCTCATCCATGAGGCTCCGGTGGTCAAATCTGGGGCTGGGTTTATATGAGGGCTATATATAATTATGGACCGATGTAAACCATAGTTTGCATGGTTGTTGGAGACCATATACTAACACCATGTACCAAATTTCAGCCGGATCGGATGCAATTTGCTTCTCTTAGAGGCTCCGCAAGCCAAATCTGGAGATCGGTTTATATGGGGGCTACATATGATTATGGACCGATATGGACCAATTCCTGCATGGTTGTCAGAGACCATATACTAACACCACGTACCAAATTTCAACCGAATCGAATGAATTTGACCGATGTGAACCAAAGTTTGCATGATTGTTAGAGACCATGTACCAAATTTCAACCGGATCGGATGAATTTTGCTCCTCCAAGAGGCTCCGCAAGCCAAATCTGAGCGTCGATTTATATGGGGGCTATACGTAAAAGTGTTCCGATGTGGCCCATTTGCAATACCATCCGATCTACATCAATAACAACTACTTGTGAAAAGTTTCAAGTCGATAGCTTGTTTCGTTCGGAAGTTAGCGTGATTTCAACAGACGGACGGACGGAGATCGACTCAGAATTTCACCACGACCCAGAATATATATACTTTATGGGGTCTTAGAGCAATATTTCGATATGTTACAAACGGAATGACAAAGTTAATATACCACCCCATCCAATGGTGGAGGGTATAAAAATATTTAAAATTCGGGAGTTGACAAACAAAATGATATTTTCTTTAAAATGCATTCTAAAGGAGCTCTTGTCAATAATCTTCCAATGGATTTTTTGTTGAAATTTAGTGAAAAGTACTTTTTCGCTCAAAAAATAGCTTTTTTCTACATTCTTAAAAATTGTATTTTCAATCCCTTATATGGATATAAAAATGTGTCAATATGTTGGCTGAAGAGATATGTCAATGTGAGTCCAGTGAAAATTACACTCCCTGTTTGGCCAACACGGAGCAATAGTAAAGTTAAGTAATAAACTAAGGTTATGGTCACACTAGGCAAATATTTGACCAAAATGATTGTCAAACATTTTTTCAGAACCATTTTCCAAATATCTTAATACGGTGTTTGGAAAATAATCCTACCATGATGTTACATATCCAATATGAGCTAAATATATTTTCTTGTGTGGCTCTAGCGACGGATTCTTTTTTGATTTCTGTCAAATATTTTCCCAGTGTGACCATAGCAAAAGTGCAGCGAAGCTGACCTTAACAACATTCTTACTTCATTTCTATTAATGCTCGCGAGTGACTGGTTACCTTAGAAAATATATTCCAATATTCCATATATTCCAAAAAAAAACATCCTGAAGTCTCATGAAATTCTAATCTATATGGATTCTACTCTTTAAATGAATCCACAAAAAAAAACTAACATTCTGATTACTTAGATACAAATCGAAAAGGGAAATTCCATTAAAGAATACATGACCAACTTAACCAAAAATAATTTTTATAAATAAGATTGAGTGGAACACAAGATTAATTGCAGACAACCCTTTTTCGTCAACGCTCAAGATTTTGGGACAATTTTAAAAGATGCCCAAAATGAGATATGTCTGGGACTCCACCACAGGGTATATGAGAATGAAGGTAGGAACGCGCGCGTGTGTTTGTGTGTATTGTCTTACCCATGATATATTGACACTTAAAGTGTTAGGTAAACTTCTGGTTTTAAGAACATGAACATGGCGCACAGGGCTGGCAGCAATCATACTCCTCTGCCATAGATTCAGAAGAAGATCAGTAATTGCCCTTTTGAGGGATATATGTATGAGGAATGTCACCTTCGTTTATCATTTTCGAAAAAATTACCTAGGAAAGCAAAGAACAATCACACCAATAGCATCTGAAATCCATGGAGTAAGCTGATGATGCTAAAACGGCTGCCATTACCAATACCAATATTCGAGGTCTATGTTTTCTTGTTGATGTTTGTAGTGGAGCTATCTTAAAGATTTAATTGATCGATATACAATCTTCAGGTATGATAATTAATCATTATTTTTTTTTCTTCAAATTTTATTCATTCTATCTATCGAGAAGTGGAAATTCTTATTCACATTCGTTATGGGACATCTGGTGTATTGTGTTGATTTCGGGAGCTGTCATTCAATGTTGAATTAATGCCTTGTAAATTTGAGTTATTGTTGTTAGTTTTTCAAGCAGAGTAGTTGGGTTGAAGTGTTATAGCCAATTAGCTTTTTACCTTTCTCGATCTATCGTTCACCATAAAATTAAATAATTCCACTTATGAACAAAAAATGCTCTAAGATATATTTTTCATGGTTAATTCTATAGCTAACGTGATTGTTTGATTTAGTAAATTATGCTTTTATTTATTGTTGTTATTGTTTTTTTTTTTTTTCTCTTATAAATATTTAAATATATAACAACTTTGCCAGAGGTTGCATACTCATATCAATTTTGAAAATCGTGACCTTTTTTGTTTAAATGGTAGACAGTTGGATACCCATTTGTGGTAATAAATCAATTAGTAGTTTAAAAATTTTATTTTTTGGAGAAGCATTGAGAATTGAATTGAAGTGCGTCTGACATTAAACTTCATTCATATAACTACCATGCTATAATTTTCAATGTAAGCTTTTATATCTATTTGACATGTGTACGAGCAGAGAAAGTGCATATCATAATTAAGATTTCGTGTTTCTTTCTTACGATTGTATTCATTTTTCAAAAGTGAATAATAGAAAAATATGTTTAAACGTTAGACAAGGCTAAAATTGTCATGGAGATTATGAACCCATATATGTATACACTACATTATAAATTTCAGTCAAATTTGAGACTTTGTTGTACAATGTAAATAAAACTCGCATATGCAAAAAAGCGTAGCCAAAAAGCAATGCATCCTTTATGGACCCGTAAGTGGTTTAGAAGCAATGAATTTTACATGGGCCATCTTTTCCATCTAATGCATTGATTTCACATTATTTCTTCAGATGTGATGTTCTTTCAGTATTTTGGATTTCATTAGAAGAAAAACTGGAAAAATCAAATTTTTCTTAACTTTTTCGATTTTAACAAAATTTGAAATGCCTAGTTAGAATAATAATTCTGTTATGCCCGCAAAATTTCACGTTAATGGGAGAATAACTTTGGCCTCCGTGGTAAATCGGGCGAAGGACATATGCACGCAAAAAAATAATTCTTTCCTCCCAAACGAAATTTTAGACAAACAAAGTTCGTTTCTCATTTGGTTTTCGTTGAAAGGAAGTGTATTTGGAAGAAAAGTAAAGGGTGATTCTTTTGAGGTTAGGATTTTCATGCATTAGTATTTGACAGATCACGTGGGATTTCAGACATGGTGTCAAAGAGAAAGATGCTCAGTATGCTTTGACATTTCATCATGAATAGACTTACTAACGAGCCACAACGTCGAATTTTCAGTGAATGGGCCCTAGAAAAGTTGGCAGGAAATCCGCTTTTTTATCGACAAATTTTGTTCAGCGATGAGGCTCATTTCTGGTTGAATGGCTACGTAAATAAGCAAAATTGCCGCATTTGGAGTGAAGAGCAACCAGAAGCCGTTCAA
This sequence comes from Haematobia irritans, assembly GCF_050003625.1. NCBI lineage: Eukaryota > Metazoa > Arthropoda > Insecta > Diptera > Muscidae > Haematobia > Haematobia irritans. The sequence goes on along the minus strand of NC_134398.1, from coordinate 164,048,746 downwards.
GAACTGCCCATGCATCCCGAAAAATGCACTGTTTGGTGTGGTTTGTACGCTGGTGGAATCATTGGACCGTATTTTTTCAAAGATGCTGTTGGACGCAACGTTACGGTAAATGGCGATCGCTATCGTTCGATGCTAACAAACTGTTTGTTGCCAAAAATGGAAGAACTGAACTTGGTTGACATGTGGTTTCAACAAGATGGCGCTACATGCCACACAGCTCGCGATTCTATGGCCATTTTGAGGGAAAACTTCGGAGAACAATTCATCTCAAGAAATGGACCGGTAAGTTGGCCACCAAGATCATGCGATTTGACGCCTTTAGACTATTTTTTGTGGGGCTACGTCAAGTCTAAAGTCTACAGAAATAAGCCAGCAACTATTCCAGCTTTGGAAGACAACATTTCCGAAGAAATTCGGGCTATTCCGGCCGAAATGCTCGAAAAAGTTGCCCAAAATTGGACTTTCCGAATGGACCACCTAAGACGCAGCCGCGGTCAACATTTAAATGAAATTATCTTCAAAAAGTAAATGTCATGGACCAATCTAACGTTTCAAATAAAGAACCGATGAGATTTTGCAAATTTTATGCGTTTTTTTTAAAAAAAAAGTTATCAAGCTCTTAACAAATCACCCTTTATATACTTTTTGTGATAAACGTTTATTCTTTTCCAAGATGTAAACGCAATTTCATAATGACTAACTCAAAAAATTTTTTTCTGGCTAATTGCATTTTCCCTCACATCTTTCTCACTTCCACGAAGTTTTTTAGGTCTTAGCACCTTTTCCTGTAATACAAACAATGTAGAGACAAATATGAGAAATGTGCAAGATATCGAACACGCAGTGGAGCGGATTACTAAGGCCTTCAACATCTCACTGAAAGCTGCATGCCCTAGAGGAAAGCCAAGGGGGAAACATCGACCACCATGGTGGTCTACCGAATTAAGAAATATGAGGAAATCCTGCAGGAAGCTCTTTAACAAGGCAAAGTCCACCAGAGCCCCTGAGGACTGGGACGCTTACAAGAAGAATCTGAGAGGATACAAGCGAGAACTGAGAAAGGCTCAGCATAACTCTTGGAATGCTTACTGCAGCAGTATTCAGAATACGTCCGAGGCTTCCAGACTATGGAAGGTTCTAGCATCCACCAACTCCGCTCCAGGTTTCATTAAAACATCGGAGGGCAATTGGACAACGTCCAGTGAGGAGACGCTGGAGGTACTATTGGACACACATTTTCCTGGAAATCAGATGGTTGAACCATGTACTGGCGGTGCCACAGTTGCTCAGCGGTCGTTTCCTGTCGAGGAAATTGTATCGGAAACTAGAATAAGATGGGCGGTAAATAGCTTTGGACCATTCAAATCCGCTGGACCTGATGGAATTACTCCCGCGGAGTTACAAGCTGTAACTGACAAAATTATCCCCTGGTTGTCGGTGATATATAAAGGATGTATCAACTTATCATATATCCCAGGAAAGTGGAGGGAAACAAAAGCCGTTTTCATACCTAAAGCGGGAAAAGCCTCTCACTCGAGGGCGAAGGATTTCCGACCAATCAGCTTATCCTCATTCCTACTTAAGACTCTGGAGAGGATGATAGATATTTATCTTAGAACTAGCATCGATTCAAGTTTGTTCTCGAAACGACAGCATGCATACTCGAAGGGCAGGTCTACTGAGACCGCACTACATGAACTAGTCAGCTTTATTGAAAGCTCACTATCTGTCAAAGAATACACAATCGTGGCGTTTCTAGACATCGAAGGGGCATTCAATAATGTCCATCCGAGCTCGATATTAAATGGACTGACAACTCTGAATGTTGATCCATGTATACTCAGGCTGTTAGACGAACTGCTAATGAAGAGGCGTATTTCAGCCACACTAGGACAAGCAAACATACAAAAGTATGTGAACAGAGGCACTCCCCAAGGAGGAGTTATATCACCTCTTCTTTGGAATGTTGCTATAAATAGCCTTCTGGTTACTCTAGAAAAAGAAAGGATAAAAGTGGTGGCATACGCAGATGATGTAGCTCTGGCAGTCAGGGGAAAATTCCCATCCACAATCAGAGATATTATTCAGAGGGCCCTCCGGATGACTGAACAATGGGCGAAAGACAATGGTCTTGGGGTAAATCCTGCAAAGACAGAATTAGTCATGTACTGCAAAGATCGCAAAACTCCCACGGTTAGGCCTATTTCCTTAGGGGGTATTGAAATTCCCTTTGGTGATTGTGCAAAATACCTTGGCGTTATTTTGGACAGGAAGCTGAACTTTAAGCTTAATATTGAAGAAAGGGCGAGGAAGGCAACTGTAGCTTTGTACTCGTGCAAAAAGGCAATAGGAAAAAAGTGGGGACTAAAACCAAAAATTGTGCATTGGCTATACACGGCAGTGGTTAGACCTATAATGCTATATGGTGTTGTAGTCTGGTGGCCGGCACTTCAGAAACCGACTGGTTTAGATAAAGTTCAGCGTATGGCGTGTTTGTGTATTTCAGGCGCATTCAGCAAGACAGGAACAAATTCCCTTACTGTCATGCTGCATCTATTGCCTTTAGACATTTTGGCCAAACAGTCAGCTGCAACAACGGCTGTGCGGTTGCGCGAACTATCACTGTGGTCGGAAAAAGGTTACGGTCACAGTTCTGTCCTCAAAATAATGTCAGATGTGCCTAACGTAGTGGATTACACTTTGGCGAGTCCACTTTTCGACAAAAAGTTTGAGACTCTAATCCCCAACAGTGAGGCGTGGTGCACACAGACCCCGGGGTATAAAGAATATATAGATTTCTACACTGATGGCTCCAAATTGGATGGACAAGTGGGTTTCGGAGTATATTCTAATGATCTGGAACTTCAAATAGCGAAAAGATTACCTAATCACTGTAGTGTTTTTCAGGCTGAAATATTAGCAATAAGAGAGGTGGCGAATTGGCTGAGAAGTAATGTTCCAAAAAATGTGGGCATTAATATATACTCAGACAGACAACCTGCAATAAAATCCTTGGACTCTGTGTTCCTCAACTCGAAAACGGCCATCGACTGCCGCAAATCTCTCAATGAGATGGCTGAGCAGTACAATATTCACCTAATATGGGTGCCTGGCCATAGGAACATACCGGGGAACTGCGAAGCGGATGAGTTGGCAAGGCTAGGGACTACCTTACAAATTCCAGAGGAACTAGAATTTGTTGGTATGCCCCTAGCTACCTGCAAGCTCATGCTGCGTGAGAAGGCTTTTATGATGGCAAATGTTCGATGGGAGAATTGCAAGGGTTGTAACGACACCAAGCAAATATGGCCCCATTTCAACTTAAACCGCACATTAGATATGCTATATCTGCTATAACGGGTCGCTGCCTGATAGGAGATTTTGCAAAAACTATTGGTGCGAAGTATAATGACTATCGTATGAGCTGTCATGATGCGGAGGAAAAAGAATCAATTAAACACCTCTTTTGTGAGTGTCCTGCATTTTGTGTAAAGCGCAAGCAACTTTTAGGAGCATATAGCTTCAGATTACTGGCGGATCTGGAAAACGTTAACTTAAGCAGTCTGCTAATGTTTTTGGAACAATCTGGTTGGTTCAACAAAGAAAAATAATCAAGAAGGTTCAGCGGTTAAAACTAGAAGTGCCCATATGTAATAGGTACTTTTAGTTAATGTGGTATCACAATGGACTGAATAGTCTAAGTGAGCCTGAATCTTAATCGGGCTGCCACTTTAACCTAACCTAACCTAATCTAACAATGTAGAAGAAATTATACAATTTTATAAATTTTTAAAATTTTTTTTACCTTTCGCCTGGACTGAGAATCGAACCGCGGACCATGCAATTTGTAAGGCAGCACACTATCCACTGAGCTACGTAGCTCTTATTGTCATCAATAGCTAATTATCCATATAAGTTATATTAATATAGCATAGCTTGCGGCGCCCACGAGCCGATTAAACAAAGTTTATTTAACAGAAAAATACATTTAGTTTGGCACCGTGGAGCAGTGGTTGCTACGTCGGTCTTGCATGCCAAGGGTCGTGGGTTCAATCCCTGCTTCGACCAAAGTTTTTTGTTTAATATATTCCAGATATGGTCGGAAGATTCCGAAAAAATGTTCAACATTACATTCTACTATATTAAATTTTTACTATGAACTGTAAAATGTGTCTCATTAAAGAGCTAAAGTCAGAAAAGAACAGTGTTTGTTATAAACGAAACGGACTGTGTTGTTGGTTCAAAAATAACTTTTTTTTTATTGAAAAAATAAAAATTTTGTAACAAACGAATTTTTTTGGTGATAAAAGTGTATACTTTTCGAAGCAATTCAAAAAACTCTAACAAAAGAAAAACGTTTTCGGTACACGTTTTCCAAACGTTTTTTTTTTTTTCTTTCCGTGTATATAAAATTGTTCTATAAAAAATAAATCACCTTCTTCATAGGAACTGATTTTGTATTGGACGTCTGATTTCCACATATTGAACAGAACATTGGCTTTCATGGCAGAAGTTGTCGCTAAATAAATAAGTAAAATTATTATTATAATGTAATTCAATATAGTATAATATTCGTCACAAAAATATATACTTACCGCATATTTGACACTTCAGCTACTTAAAAAAAAAAAACACCGCGACTTTCTCCAACGTAATCACAAACCCGAATGAAGAAACGCGTGTTACTTTAAATTGTGCAAAATTATTTTTATACCCTCCACCATAGGATGGGGGGTATATTAACTTTGTCATTCCGTTTGTAACACATCGAAATATTGCTCTAAGACCCCATAAAGTATATATATTCCAGGTCGTGGTGAAATTCTGAGTCGATCTAGGCATATCCGTCCGTCCGTTTTTTGAAATCACGCTAACTTCCGAACGAAACAAGCTAACGACTTCAAACGTGGCACAAGTAGTTGTTATTGATGTAGGTCAGATAGTCTTGCAAATGGGCCATATCGGATCACTTTTAGGTATAACCCATATATAAACCTACGCTCAGATTTGGCTTGCGGAGCCTCTAAAGAAGCAAATTCCACCCAACCCGCCGAAATTTGGTACATGGTGTAAGTATATGGTCTCTAACAACTATGCAAAAATTAGTCTACATCGGTCCATAATTATATATAGCCCCCATATAAACTGATCCCCAGATTTGGCTTGCGGAGCCTCTAAAGAAGCAAATATCATCCGGTCCGACTGAAACTTGGTACATGGTGTAAGTATATGGTCTCTAACAACTATGCAAAAATTAGTCCACATCGGTGCATAATTATATATAGCCGCCATATAAACCGATCTCCATATTTGAACTCCGGAGCCTTGTGGATGAGCAAAATTCATCCTACTCGGTTGAAACTTGGTACATGGTGTTAGTATATGGTATCTAACAACCATGCAGGAATTGGTCCATATCGGTGCATAATTATATGTAACCCCCATATATACCGATCCTCAAATTTGTCTTCCGGACCCTCTCGGAAGAGCAAAATTCACCCGATCCGGTTGGAATTTGATACGTGGTGTTAGTATATGGTCTCTTACAACCATGCAAAAATTGGTCCATACCGGTCTATAATTATATATAACCGCTAATTTAAACCGATCCCCAGATTTGACTTCCGGAGCTCTTGAAGGAGCAAAATTCATCCGTGGTTGGTGGTGAAATGTGATACATTGCGATAGTATATGGTCGCTAACAACCATGCCAAAATTGGTCCATATCGGTATATAGTTATATATAGCCGATCCCCAAAAATAATCTACCAAAATTTTATTTCTGTAGAAATTTTTGTCAAAATTTATTGCTATAGAAAATTTTGTCAAAATTTTGTTATTATAAAAAATTTTTCAAGATTTTATTTCTATAAGAAATTTTGCCAAAATTTTATTTCTATAGAAAATTTTTTCAAAATTTTGTTGCTACACTGAAAAAAATATTGACCTAATATGGAAGATTATGCAACTTAAATTTTAGGACTCAAAATTTACGCAATGCTAAGGACAAAATTCTTTAAAACAATGACATTTTAATTAAAAGAAAGTTTATAATCCTTGCTTCAAAAATTTTTTTCATTAAGTTTAGGACACAAATCTTGAAATTTTGCGTCTCTCTGCTGAAGTTGTAGATCTTTGAAGTAAGGCAAATTTTCCTTAAAATAAAGAAAAAACATTTTAATTTAAAGAAATCGTCTTTAACTCAACTGACGTATTGAACTTTTAAATTTAAGATAAAAACGCTTCAAACATAGGCCTAGACTTATTTTAAGTTTGAAGTACCTGGCATTATTTGGATTTTGATATTGGAATGTGTTTGTACATAAATACCTGTATAAATATATCGCAAAAAGAAAATAAAAACTCGATGAATGAGATCTGCGTCCAATTTTAATTAATTTGATCCTAGATTTAAAGCCAGGGAGGCCCGTAAAAACTGTCTTTATTTTAAAGAAGCCGCTTCTTTGGTTCGGAATCAATACCAAAATCCTTAAGGGAAGGTCAAAATCTTTGGATCCAAGTAAACTTTTTTTGAGTATATAGAAAATTTGTCAAGATTTTATTTCTATAGAAAATTTTCACAAAAAATCAAAACGGAATGTTCACAATTTCGTCCACGTGCGTTCACGATTTCATGAACGGCATTCGTTTTTCTTTGACCATGAAAAGTCTTAAAATAATCGCTAGACGTTATTATGGCAACTGCCTCGGTGGTGCAATATGCTAAGGCGACTGTTAACGCGTATGGTGCAGAAAACACAGGTTCGAGTCACTGTAGCGGAAATCTTTTTTTAATTCTGTTTATAAATTTGTAACCATAACGTTTTCAGATCGTGAACGCTGGTTGTTATTTCGACAACGCATGGTGTCATTTTATTGTTGTCAGATTGACTCCGCCTGTTCTCCGTTCGGCACCACATGTGTGTTGATTCACTTTGATGAACGAATCGTTTTGAAATGAACACGCCGTGCATGATTTTTTCTATAAGTGTATAACGGAATAATTGTTTCAAAGACATTTCTAAAACAACTCATGTTTACACAACCGGCCACTTCAAATTTAAATAACCCAATCAATACTCTGAATACCTTTACGTAGGAGGTATAGGTAGTTATGTCACCAAAACTGATTCTGTTATCGTTTCCTCAAATTCTAATGCAAAGTTGTTGATTTGAAGTCAAAGTCCAAAATTCACTCTTGACATCATTCTTGTCCTCTAATAGAAAAGTCATTAAATTATCTAAGTAAGTGGTTATCAAACTGGTTTTGATGGTTTTATTAATGCACTACAATATTCTCCAAAACCCTTCCTAATCTTCAAACTATGGAGCTCCTTATATGCTATCGATTCGTTACACTTGTATAGCCATACATAAGCACACTTCTTCATATGGGGAACTCAAAGGAGTTCCATAAGATTATAAGAAATATTTGTATGGTGTGAAAATTTTATTGAATTTTCCAAAAGCCTTATTCTCCTACTATACTCTGACTAATGCATTTTGTTTTGCTCTCTTAGCTAAACAGACTTCAAAAGTCACTCAATGGATGTTTACATTGACTATGGAAGATGCAACCAATAACGTAGAGGAAAACTGGATATTTGTTCAACAGAAATCATGACTTCAGATGCCAGTAATGACCAGCCTGCCAAGTCACACCTCTGATTGTGTGCCACTCATTCACTTGTGTATTGCATTTCATTTACGTGGCATGAATGCATTCTCTGGATGCTGTGCCCCATTACGACTTTTCAGATATGGAGAATGTCTAGCAATGCAACGAGTCTCTTACCATCTGAGAGTTCATTGCATTAATAAAGTGTACGACGATATTTAATTACTTAATGCTAATTGCTATCGACATCATTAAATAATTTATTGAATACGTACAAATATTTGGTGTGGAAAATATGTAACTAACAATGATCAAATTCATTGAGGTTTAAATTAATGACTGGCTGGGAAATGTGTGTGTGTGCATTTATACACTGGGAAAAATATTTACTAGTTATTGAGGATTCAAAAAATTTTCGTTTTTGATTTTTCGACAAAAATGTTTAATGTACAACGAGTAATCCTTGCTCATGCAAAAAAAAAAAATTGCCTCAGATCCACAAAATTTGACATTGTGAAAAATATTTACGTAGTATTAAAGATTACGCAAATTAAATTTTAGCACAATTTACACAACATTATAGCCAAATTTCTTTAAACTAATGATAAAGTTTGTAATTATTGTTTTAAAATTTTACTTTATTAAATTTAAAACAAAAATTTGCGTCCTTCGTTAAAGACGAATTAAGTCAAAATTTCCTTATTTATTTGAATTGGCACATATAGCCAAAGTACTAATTCTGCTTTCATTGCAAAATTTCACGTAAATCGGAATTAAATTCTGGCTTCCGGTGGTCATTTGACTTATGTTCCTTGTGTTCCGCCTTGTGCAAAATTTGAAGAAACTCAAATTCTGGCCTCTGGGGCCTATAAATGCATATCGGACGAAATATATATGTATGGAAGCTATATAGAAATCTTAACCGATTAAGGTGATATTTTGCAAGGTTTACTTGACTCACAAACGCAGATGTAAAAATTAGAAAAAAATTATATAGAGCCCTAAATTCGGCCAGGCCAAATCTTAAATACCCTCCACCATGGATTGCGTAGACTGTCATCCACAATCGAAGTACTTGGGTTACGGTAACACTTGCCGAAATCAAGGTATCTTAAAACTTCTAAATTGTAAGTTAGTCCATATGGGGTATATATTAAACAAAAGAAGTATATACAGTAGTAAGTTCGGCCGGGCCGAATCTTAAATACCCACCACCATGAATCAAATATAATAGTTTCCATCGAAAAATTCAGGGGGGTTTGATAACAGATATTTTCCCAAGCAGATCAGTTCAACCAGTACGCTTCCCACAGATAAATGTAAAGATTTTACCCATGAGGACTAGATCAGATTCTGAATTTATAAGAACCATTTTTATACCCTGCTCCACACTGTGGAACAGGGTATTATAAGTTAGTGCATATGTTTGCAACACCCAGAAGGAGACGAGATAGACACATGGTGTCTTTGGCAAAAATGCTCAGGGTGGGCTCTTGAGTCGATATAGCGATGTCCGTCTGTCCGTGAACACATTTTTGTAATCAAAGTCTAGGTCGCAGTTTTAGTCCAATCGACTTCAAATTTGGCACAAGTATGTGTTTTGGCTCAGAATAGATTCTTATTGATTTTGGAAGAAATCGGTTCAGATTTAGATATAGCTCCCATATATATATATTTCACCCGATATGGACTTATATGGCCCCAGAAGCCAGAGTTTTACCCTAATTTACTTAAAATTTTGTACAAGAAGAATAATTAGTACTATAGTCAAGTGTGCCAAATTTTATTGAAATCGGTTCAGATTTAGATATAGCTCCCATATATATATTTCGCCCGATATGGACTAATACGGTCCCAGAAGCCAGAGTTTTGCCCCAATTTGGTTGAAATTTTGCACAGGTAGTAGAATTAGCATTGTAGCTATGCGTGGTAGAAATCGGTTCAGATTTAGATATAGCTCCCATATATAGCTTTCATCCGATTTACACTCATATGACCACAGAGGCCACTTTTTTGGTCCGATTTAGTTGAAGTTTTGCACAGGGAGTAGAATTAGCATTGTAGCTATGCGTGCCAAATTTGGTTGAAATCGGTTCAAATTTAGATATATCTCCCATATATAGCTTTCGCCCGATTTACACTCATATGACCACAGAGGCCAATTTTTAACTCCGATTTAGTTGAAATTTTGCACAGGGAGTAGAATAAGCATTGTTGCTATGCGTGCCAAATTTGAAATCGGTTCAGAGTTAGATATAACTCCCATATATATGTTTTTCTGATTTCGACAAAAATGGTCAAAATACCAACATTTTCCTTGTAAAATCGCCACTGCTTAGTCGAAAAGTTGTAAAAATGTCTCTAATTTTCCTAAACTTCTAATACATATATATCGAGCGATAAATCATAAATAAACTTTTTCGAAGTTTCCTTAAAATTGCTTCAGATTTAAACGTTTCCCATATTTTTTTACTAACATTGTGTTCCACCCTAGTGCATTAGCCGACTTAAATTTGAGTCTATAGATTTTGTAGAAGTCTATCAAATTCTTCCAGATCGAGTGATATTTAAATGTATGTATTTGGGACAAACCTTTATATATAGCCCCCAACACATTTGACGGATGTGATATGGTATCGAAAATTTAGATCTTCAAAGTGGTGCAGGGTATAATATAGTCGGCACCGCCCGACTTTAGACTTTCCTTACTTGTTTTTTTTTTAAGTTTTAGAGGAATCGTAAACATCTCTTGTACGTGTGCAAGAAAATGATGAAATACCGCCTTGATTTGAAATCTAAAATCTGTAGATTTTCATCCCAATTATTTAAATAATTACGAGAAGTAAAATCTGGAAATTTTGCATTCAGTTTCAAGCAATTTTCATGATCAGTGTGCCTTCTATACCCTCAATAAGTGAAATCGGTCTATATGGAGGCCACATTGTTATGGGTCTAAAATTCCAGTAGGTTAGGTTATGTGGCAGCCCGATGTATCAGGCTCACTTAGACTATTCAGTCCATTGTGATACCACATTGGTGAACTTCTCTCCAGTATATTTTCAATTTGTGGCAAATCGGATAAAAACTACGGATTCTAGAAGCCTAAGACGTAAAATAGGGAGTTTGGTGTAACGGGGCTATACCAAAACATGGAAGGATACACACAGTATTCAGCACATTTATTGTAGTTCTAGAATCTAGATCCCAACTCGGAGGGCCGGTTTATAAGGGGGCTATATCAAAAACTGTACCGATACTCAATATATTCGGCACACCACTTTATGGTCTTAGAATACCTCTAAATTTCCAATTTCAGGCAAATTGGGTAAAAACTACGAATTCTAGCAAAATCGTGAGATCGGTCTATATGGGGGCTATATCAAAACATGGACCGATAATCACAATTTTCGGCACATCTCTTTATTTTCCTAGAATACCTATAGATTTTCCATTTCAGGCAAATTGAATAAAAACTACGGATTCTAGAAGCCTAAGAAGTAAAATCGAGAGATCGGTCTATATGGGGTCTATACCAAAACATGCACCGATAGGCACCATTTTCGGTATACTCCTCTAGATTTCCAATTTTAGGCAAATTGCATAAAAAGTACAGTTTTTATAAGCCTAAGACCCCAAATCGGGAGGTCGGTTTATATGGGGACTATATCAAAACTTGGACCGATATAGCCCATCTTCGAACTTGACTTGCCCGCAAACAAAGGACGAATCTGTGCCAAATTTCAGGACGATAGCACCATTATTGAAGGTTGTAGCGTGATTACAACAGACGGACATACTTATATCGTCTTAGAATTTCTCCCTGGTCAAGAATATATATACTTTATTTAGTCGGAAATCGATATTTCGATGAGTTACAAACGGAATGACAAATGTATTATACCCCCATCACCATTCTATGGTGGTGGGTATAAAAAGGCCGATTATATAGAAAATTTTGTCAAACTGAATTAACATATATACGTATTAAGTATATAATGCAGTTTGGCAAAATTTTCTATAGAAATTAAACTTTAACAAAATTTTCTATAAAAATACAATTTTTACAAAATTTTCTACAGAAATAAAAGTTTGACAAAAACTTCTATAGAAATACAATTTTGACAAAATTTTCTATAGAAACACAATTTTGACAAAATTTTCTATAGAAATAAAATTTTGACACAATTTTCTATAGAAATAAAATTTTGAAAAAATTTTCTATAGCAATAAAATTTTGACAAAATTTTCTATAGAAATAAAATTTTAATAAAATTTTCTATAGAAATAAAATTATGACATAATTTTCTATATAAATAAAATTAATACAAAATTTTCTACAGAAATAAAATTTAGACAAAATTTTCTATAGAAATAAAATTTTGACAAAAAAATTTATAGAAATAAAATTTTGACAACATTTTCTATAGAAATAAAATTTTGACAAAAATTTTTATAGAAATAAAAGTATGACAAAAAAATTGTATAGCAATAAAATTATGACAAAATTTTCTATAGAAATAAAATTTTGCTAGATTATTTTTGGCTCGAGTGACAACCATAATTATGAAACAATAAGGACCAATTTTTGTGTGATTGGGGATCGGTTATATATAACTATAGACCGATATGGATCCATTTTGGCATGGTATAGTATAGCGGCCATATACTAGCGTAATGTACCAAATTTCAACAGAATCGGATGAATTTTGCTCCTCCAAGAGGTTCCGGAGGTCAAATCTTTTAAACTGAAGCTAATAGCTGAGACAAATTATAAAATCAAACATTGAACTAAAACCCTTGAAAATAATTTAAATGTTATAATAAAGATAATATCATTTTATACCCGCCTTTAAACTTCGTGAATAATAAATATATTTTTTGTGGAACCTCTTAAAGTTACAACCACATTAAATCGCTATTTAAATATTCATATCACTTCAATTCGTACTTAATTGAAAGATTTATAACTCATTTTTCTGGGGAAAATACACCCACAGGTTGAATAAAATTCCTTATGGAAATATAACTCATACAGATTTCCTTAATTGCTACAAGTGTCGAGGCTAACAACCATCACCCCAACCTCCAATAACAATAGCCAAGAAAAGAAAACAAAAAGAAAAACCTCCAAATTACCCCAATAAAATAAGCATTCACTTTCCATGAAGAACTTAAGCCACATGTAACGATACACCACTCACAGGTGTCAACAACCCGCAGGCATTTTCGAAACATATACACCAAAAAAGTTCTAACCTCTACTCCAAGAAGATATCCAAGATGGAAAAAAGGTGTGAACATACAGTGGCGGCACAAAAGGCTCTCTTGTGAATTTGATATGGCTTGTGAGGATGAAGGTTAAGATAGGGATATACTTTCGTATTATGCCTTAACATTTATACCGAAACGTGTTGGGATTATAAAAATTTTATTCGAATGTTTATGGCTAAGAATTTCCGAGCAACAAATGCAGGATAGACGATTGCCAGTGGCCTGGTGGTGGGGTATATGCGATGGGAAACATATTTTTATATGTTAATACAAATGTCATTACCCCTCAAAAAAAAAGAGAAAAAACAACATAACGTCAAAACAATCCTGTTGGTGACATTTCAACTCACACGTCCATTTTTTTTTTTGTTTTCTTCAACTTCAGTTACGTACACTTCAAAAGCAAACTTAAGACAAATATTTTTGTCAAAAGTTTTTCCTTCATTTATGAATTGTCGAACAAAATTTTTCCTTGTTTGATATGATTGAATATGGAAGGAATATTAATTAGGCTAAACATGACAAGGCAAACGAGACATGGTGGAAAGTCACCAAGTGTTGGTGTTTCACATTGAACCTTTTGAAAAGAAATATTACCCTCATAGTCGACCATAAGTCTTAACTAACGTGACAGGTGTTAAAATGCTTATCAGAACATATTGCATAAATCACTCAAATCGTTACATTTCTATGCAATGGGATCTACACGCATATCAGAGTGGCATTGGTGCACCTTTAAGTGGTTTCAAACAAAGTTTGATATGCTGCTCGGATTCCATAAATTTCTTTCTATAAAATTTTTACAAAGTTTTCTATAAAAATTAAATTTTCTACAGAAATAAAATTCCGACAAAATTTTTCTATAGAAATAAAATTTGACAAATTTTCGATGAATTTCATTCTATAAATTTTTTCCAAAGTTTTCAAAAAAAATAAAAGTTTTTATAGAAATAAAATTTTGACAAAATTTTCTATAGGAAAAAAAAATTGAACAAAATTTCTATAAATCATAGAAAGAACTCTATAACATTTTGACAAAATTTTCTATAGAAATAAATTTTTGACAAAATTTTCTATAGAAACAAAATTTTGGTTAAATTTTCTGTAAAAATAAAATTTTGACAAAATTTTCTATAAAAATAATTTTTTTACAAAATTTTCTTTGGAAATAAAATTTATACAAAATTTTCTAAATAAATAAAATTTTGGCAAAATTTTCTATAGAAATAAAATCGTGACAAAATTTTCTATAGAAACAAAATTTTGGCAAAATTTTCTATAGAAATAAAATTTTTACAAAATTTTCTATAAATAAAATTTTGACAAAATTCTCTATAGAAATAAAATTTTGACAAAATATTCTACAGAAATAAAATTTTGGCAAAATTTTCTATAGAAATAAAATTGTGACAAAATTTTCTATAGAATGTCCTTCGTTTTTGTTGACCTGTTGTTCTAATTTATTTTATTATTATTTTGGCTTGAGGTCTTTTTAATAAAAAATCCTTTTTACGATTTTTGATTACTTGTTAACTTTATTCTCCAATATTTCGACTAACATCGTTAGTCTTCGACGGGGATCTACATAAATAACAAATATTAGTACACAATGTACGAGTAACACAAACAATTTATATTTACATTAAAGTATTTTTAGGAAATAATCAAAAAATTGTAGAGAGTGATTACGTCTGTTTTTTAGAAAATTTGATTGCCAACTAAATATGTCTGCGTCCGTGTTTTTTTATGATGTATCTATACATTTGAGAACATTTATCTGTGTCTGTTTTGAAGTTTAATCTCTTCTCGCTGGGAACGTCGGTGATATAAAGCATCTCTAAGGTATATCGTCGGAAAGGATTACTCTCTTGCACTAATACATCTACATCGTCAAAATTCGGACTGTGTCCAGTTTGTGTACAGTGGTTTGCGAGTGCCGTCTTTTGATCCAATGGCTTATCTCTAGCCTTGTGGTCAGATTTGTGGGAAATTCTCGTCTTTAATTTAGTTCCTGTATTACCAACATATACCTTTTGGCATATGTCGGACCCGTCTCCATTACATTTTATTTGGTATACTAAATTTGATTTGTCCTCCTTTTTAACTTTTGATTTTGTTTTCCCATAGAATTGGTCCATTGAATTGTGCGTTCTGAAAGCGAGTTGAATCTTGTCCTTGTCATAAATTTCAGAGTTTTTGAATCTTTCGGAGAAACCAGGTATAAAAGTGACAGATTTGTATATTTTTGGCTCCTTATTGATATTGTCCTTTTTTGGCTTCTGTGCACGTTTTAATAAATCTTTTATAGTCTTCTTTGGGAAGTCATTCATTAATAAAATGTCTCGTATCTTTTGCTTATTTTGATGATGATATATCTCGTCACTTATTGTCAAAACTCTATTTATGAAATTGTTCGCGGTGTTTATTATCATTGATTTTGGATGTTTGGAATGAAAATTGACCAATCGTCTAGAAGCTGTGTCTTTTTGGTACCAATCAAGAAGAATCCTATTTTCTTTCCTTATTACTATCGTGTCCAAGTATGCCAGTTTGTTGTCATTTTCCTCTTCCATCGTAAATTGAATTAGCTTATTGTATGAATTTAGAACGTTGATAGTGTTGATCGTTTCTGTTTTCTTTATGATTCCAAACAAGTCGTCCACATATTTCGTCAATATTTTGGGCTTATTTGGCATTTTTCCAATCGAGTCATCCAATAAATCTTCCATTACTATATAAGCAATTGCTGGTGAAGCTGGAGATCCCATGGGTAATCCTTTTTGTTGACTGTAAAACTTTTCCTCATATTTAAAATACCTTGTGTCCTTAATGAAAAATTTTAATATTTCAATGAATAGTCCTCGGGGTATATTAGTGTATTGCTCCAAAATATTCCACTTTTTCTCAATTGTCTTAATGGCTAGTTCAATTGGTACACTTGGAAATAAGGAAATTACGTCAAAAGATATTAATGTTTCGTTAGATTCTATTTTAACATTGGTCAATCTTTAAAATGGTCAAATGTTTTAAAATGTCGACTAAATATCGGGAAAGGTCATATCCTGGAGAATTGATTGAAGAGCAGATTGGTCTTAGAGGCGTACCTTCCTTGTGAATCTTTGGGAGTCCATATATCCTAGGTGGCAAAGATATTTTATTTGCCCATTTTTTCTTTTCATTAAAGGTAATTGCATTAACCTTAAACAGTTTTTCCACTAAGCTGTTATTTTTATTTTGGAGGCTCGTAGTCGGATCCTTCTTGAGTCGTCTGTAGGTACAAAAATCCATTAAGATATTTCCCATTTTTGTTTTGTAGTCCGCTTTTGTCATCGCTACTGTTTTTCCACCTTTATCTGCACAAAGTATCAATATTTCGTCATCCTCCTTTAAAAACTTTTTGCTTTGAGCCACCGTGTCAAGTATCATTCTATCTCTATGTGTATGTTGTTTGTTGTTGTTTATTATTAAATTCCATATCTAGTATAACAAGATTTCAAATCTTATAAATGACTATACTAGTACTTCTAATTATGCATTAATAATCTTTGCAACAGATAATAATGTTTAAAGTAAATGATAAAAAAAAGAGAAAAAAAAAATGTGTATGTTCTAGTTTGTGTAGGTGGTTGTCTATGAGTGATGTAAATTGTGCTCTCACTGTCTCTTGTTGTTCTCTGCTCTCGATTGCCTGGATGCACTCTTTTCCATAGAATTAAAATTTTGACAAAATTTTATGTAGAAATAAAATTTTGACAAAATTTTCTGTAGAAATAAAATTTTGACAAAATTTTCTATAGAAATAACATTTTGACAAAAATTTTTATAGAAATAAAATTTTGACAAAATTTTTTATAGAAATAAAATTTTGAAAAAATTTTCTATAGTAATAATATTTTGAAAAAATTTTCTATAGTAATAAAATTTTTGCAAAATTTTCTATATAAATAAAATTTTGACAAAATTCTCTATAGAAATAAAATTTTGACAAAGTTCTCTATAGAAATAAAATTTTGTCAAAATGTTCTATAGAAATAAAATTTTGACAAAATGTTCTATAGAAATAAAATTTTGACAAAATTTTCTATAGAATTAAAATTTTGGCAAGCTTTTCTGTAGAAATAAAATTTTGACAAAATTTTCTATAGTAATAAAATTTTGACAAAAATTTTTATAGAAATAAAATTTTGAAAAAATTTTCTATAGAAATTTAATTTTGAAAAAATTTTCTATAGTAATAACATTTTGAAAAAATTTTCTATAGAAATAAAATGTTGAAAACATTTTCTATAGAAATAAAATATTGACAAACTTTCTATAGAAATAAAATTTTGACAAACTTTTCTTTAAATTCAATATCTTCTAAGTGTCCCTTTTTGTAGATGTAGTAATTGTGCCTTGTTCAAAAAAAAAAAAAAAACCTTTAAAATTTCGGTAAAGAACTTCTAAAATAAAATAATAAATCATATATTTTTTAAAGAAAACGTTTTTCATACTATAATAACTACAAAATTTGATCGGAAACATCAAAATAATTTTTTTTTTTTTTAAATTTGGTAGGGTTTTGGTAAAATTTTCTTAAAATGTTGGTAGATAAATTTTGACTTAGTGACAACCATGATTACAAAACGCCTTTATTTTATCAGATACTGGTGTCGTTGTGCGTAAAATACTCGTCTCGATATATTGGGCAATTATGTCATTATGCCTCAGTATCGTTTCTATCTTCCTGCAAAATGTCACCACCGATCCCCCTTTACACGAGCCTTCTACTTATATATCACGCGTTCCATTGTCTTCAGCAAGAATGATGTTAGAGTTATGGTGTGTATGACTTTGGATTTGCATAAATCGCTTTCCCGGATTTCGGCATGAAGACTAACATTGCCTCCTGCCAAGATTTTGAAATCGAAGGTATTCCGTATATATTTCGGCTAAGTGGGGCGAAATGTAGTCCACCTCCGTTTGAAGTAGTGTCGGAAACATCCCATCAGGTCCAGGCGACTAATATGCTAAGAAGCTTATTATAGCCCCTTTGACCATATCATTAGTTATGATAATGTCCTGGCTGTCCTCTCCTTCTCGGGGAAAATGAGTGTCCATCAGGAGTCTTAACCTATCCACTATTGATGTCATTCAATTTCCCTATCGTCTTCCACCGTTTCGATTTTTAGACATGCATTCAATCATTCCCGAATTCTCGATAACGCTTTATTATCTGAGCCTGCTATGATAAGTATTCCTAGCAAAAAAAATTGGAAGTTCTTCCAAAGGGCACAACTTTAAAATCAGTTCCATAAGATGCACTCCCAATGATGTTCCCTATCTTAACTACCCAGGAAATTCTTTTAATTCAATTTTTTTATACCCTCCACCGTGGTGCAATGGTTAGCATGCCCGTCTTGCAAACACAAGGTCGTGGGTTCTATTCCTGCTTCGACCGAACACCAAAAATTTTTTCAGCGGTGGATTATCCCACCTCAGTAAAGCTGGTGACATTTTTGAGGCTTCTCCAGGTGGTTTCACTGCAATGTGGAAAGCCGTTCGGACTCGTCTATAAAAAGGAGGTCCCTTGTCATTGAGCTTAACGTGGAATCGGGCAGTACTCAGTGATTAGAGAGAAGTTCACCAATGTGGTATCACAATGGACTGAATAGTCTAAGTGAGCCTGATACATCGGGCTGTCACCTAACCTAACCTACGCTACCCTCCACCATAGGATGGGGGTATATTAACTTTGTCATTCCAATTGTAACACATCGAAATATTGCTCTAAGACCCCATAAAGTATATATATTCTGGGTTGTGGTGAAATTCTGAGTCGATCTAAGCATCTCCGTCCGACTGTCTGTTGAAATCACGCTAACTTCCGAACGAAACCCGCTATCGACTTGAAACTTGGCACAAGTAGTTGCTATTGCTGTAGGTCGGATGGTATTGCAAACGGACCACTTTTACGTATAGCCCCCATATAAACCGACGCTCAGATTTGGCTTGCAGAGCCTCTTGAAGGAGCAAAATTCATCCGATCCGGTTAAAATTTGGTACATGCTATTAGTATACGTAACACCCATGCAAAAATTGGTCCACATGACGTTTACGACGTTTACAACCTTGCGACAGTCGCAAACTTAAAAAAGTTTGATACAGACCATCTCTGCATATAAACCGATCCCCAGATTTGGCTTGCGGAGCCTCTAAGAGAAGCAAATTTCATCCGATCCGGCTGAAATTTGGTACATGGTGTTAGAATATGGTATCTAACAACCATGCTAAAATTGGTCCACATCGGTCCATAAGTATATATAGCCCCCATATAAACCGATAGCCAGATTTGACCTCCGGAGCCCCTTGGAAAAGCAAAATTCACCGGATCCGGTTGAAATTTGGTACGTGGTGCTAGTATATGGTTTCTAAGAACCAGGAATTGTAGCCCCCATATAAACTGATCCCCAGATTTGACCTCCGGAGCCCCTTGGAAGAGCAAAATTCACCCGATCCGGTTGAAATTTGGTACGTGGTGCTAGTATATGGTCTCTAACAACCAGGCAAAAAATGGTTCATACCGGTCTTAATTATGTATAATCCCCATTAAAACCGATCCCCAGATTTGACCTCCGGAGCTCTTGGAGGAGCAAAATTCATCCGATCCGGTTGAAATTTGATACGTGGTGAAATTTGATACATTCCGCTAGTATACGGCCGCTAACAGCCATGCCAAAATTAGTGCGTATCGGTTTATAGTTATATATAGCCGATTCCCAAAAATAATCTACCAAAATTTTATTTCTATAGAAAATTTTGTCAACATTTTATTTCTATAGAAAATTTTGTCAAAATTTTATTACTATACAAAATTTTGTCAAAATTTTATTACTATACAAAATTTTGTCAAAATTTTATTACTGTAAAAAATTTTGTCAACATTTTATTTCTATAGAAAATTTTGTAAAAATTTTATTTCTATAGAAAAATTTGTCAAAATTTTATTGCTATAGAAAAATTTGTCAAAATTTTATTGCTATAGAAAGTTTTGTCAAAATTTTATTTCTATAGGAAATTTTGTCAAACTGAATTATATACGTATTTAATCGGACTTTTTTTGTTTAATATATACCCCGTATGGACTAACTTACAGTTGAGAAGACGGTGTTTCAATAAGTTTTAAGATACCTTGCCATCGGCAAGTGTTATCGCAACCAAATTAATTCGATTGTGGATGACAGTCTTTAGTACAAGTTTCTATGCAATCCATGGTGGAGGGTACATAAGATTCGGCCTGGTCGTATATACTTGTTATAACTTTTTTTTTAATATTTTATAGTTTTTTTTTCATACTTTTAATGGATAAATTTAACTTTTTTTGTTTCAAATAAGATAAAAATAGAGTAAGAATTCATAAAATGGTACAAATCATTTCAATTTTGTCGAAAAAAATGCTAAATCCAATTTGAAAAAATTGTGAATTTTTGAAAATATTTGAGGTCAAACGTTTCCGACAAGCGTTAGAAGCCCTTAAAAATTATAAAAAGTTATAAAAATTATTTATTTGACAAAATATCACAGAATTTTTTAATTTACATCCAAAACATTGAATTCGGATCACACCTAAAGAAGTGATGCAAATTCAGTGCAACGGCTGCTGAAATGGAGGACTTCCGTCCTATGACAAGCCCATGTTAAATTCATCGCTTCTGCGTCAATATTGCACCACTTCTGGATCCAAAAAGAACATTTTCGTTACTTTTTTTGGCGACGCTTTTTTTTGCTGGGTTGTAGTATACCTCGCCCTTTTTACGGCGTACACAATTACAATTGTAAAGTTTTCGGACCTCTTTCCCAATATTACGGAGCTTCCCTGTCATCCACGATTTTAGTGGGCAGGTTTCCTTACGCGAAGTGGACAACTCTCCCCGAAGCACCTTACTAGAGCTGCCGAGAGTGTCTGAATATTGTTTTCAATGTCCTCTGCATTTTGAACTAAATTGCTGCACTTGGAGTTTTATTTTTGTTCCTAATTTTTGTTTTTTTCGGGCCTTATTATTCTAAACCTAATGTAACGATGGTCTTTACATCATATCTGGTACACCAGACATGCAACAATCGCAGTATACGTCTTTGCTTATATTTAAAAATTTTTCCAAAGATTCAATCCATTTAAAGATTTTTTCTTTAAATCAAAAATATTTTTCTTTACTTTAAGAAAACAATTGTCTTAAAATTGTGCTTGTCCAATGTCCATATTGGTAGATTTTTTAGAGTTCTTATAAAAAAAAAAAATATTAATTACGAATTTCCAGCTAAACTGTCCTATGATGAAGGCTATATATAAATCCCCTTTGAGTTGTATATTGACTATATATATGTTATCCGTCAACCCTTTGATATGAGTTATTTTTCTATCGAACTTTTCAACATAATCATATATTACCAAAACGGCTGCCTTCTTACTCCTTATTCTACAGTGTATATTATGTATTATTTTCATTACGAAATCAAAACACTTCTAAAAGCTTTACCATTTTTTGGTTGGAAAAATAAACAATTATTTATTACGTCCGCTTTCAATTAATCACTGCAATGTAAATTTGAAAATTTGGATTAAGAATTATTTTCCATTTACCTTACAGGGGTTAGGACCTTCTTGTGGGGCTATTTCTATTTTTCTATTTTAGCCATTTTCACCATTAATCTTATGTCGCGTGTCAATTGGGTCCATCGTTTCGTTTTTTTTTTTTAAAGGTGTAAATTGATTTACACTCAATGCGGTAGCATAGTATTTATTAAATCGACAAGTTTTCGTTTCTTTTCGGCTTTTCGAATGGAATGCACTTAAAAATTTCCATAAATCTTTTTCACCTCATTGAGTTTTTAGTGTGCTTCACAGGAAAAGGGAAACCATTAATTTAAATTTTCTTTTATTTTGTTGTGGAAATGTACAATGAATTGAAATTTCATTCTTAAAACCAAATATACCACTACTGTCGTATGCTGATTAAGTGGAAATTATTCAAAATGAAATGAAATATTGAAGTTTAATGTAGATTTTCAATAAGACTACAAAAATATTCTATAGCCATAAATTTAAGTCTTCACCTTACCGAAAAGAGTTCATATATGAAATGGACAATCATTATTGTTAAAGAATTTTCTTTTCATAAAAAAAAATAATAACTTACATATACAAGGATTTCAATGCGTATTGTAGAAATCTATAGAAGCCTTCCTTCCGTCATCCTTCTCTGAATATTCCAAACCACTGAATAATGCAACCGGAATATTTGTCAATTGAGTGGCAGTAATTTAAAATTTATAAAATTTGTATCTAATAGTATTTAGGTTTTTACACTCAGAAAAAATAAATTTTATCTAATAAAACCTTATGTGTTTGGCAGTGCTGTGGAGACGAGCCAATTTTGCTCGACTCCGACTCCAGCATTTTTCATCAGCCTCGACTCCGACTTCGGGTAATAACATGTAACTAAATCTCATTTTAATACCACTAATTTATAGTTCTATTGTGGGGGTGTACCGTAAATAGATCAATATAAATTATCGTATTTATTTATGTGTGCAAAAAAGATCTTAATTTCACATTTAATGCCAAATGAAATCTATATTTCAAATTTCAGGTAATATCGGTCCTATGTTTAATAAACAAAATAATGATATAAATACCCATCACAATTTGAGCCGATACCAACAGCCTTCAATATATGCATTTATAGACAAGTAAAGAAAGTTCAAAGTCGGACGGGGCTCATTGTAGTATACCCTTCAACACATTGTGGACAAAAATTATTGATACCATCTCAAATCCTTTAAATTTGTTGCGAGCTATATACGAGTAAAGGTTTGTATTCCCATATGCACGAATTTGAATCTGAACCGATTTAGACAAAATTGCATACACTTCTAAAAAATTAATGTACTTAAAATTTAATTCTAACTTTATAGGACGAAACACAATTTTAGTAAAAACCAAATAAGGAAAGTCTGAAGTCGTGCGGGGCCGACTATAATATACCCTGCACAACTCTGTATTTAGATCTACATTTCGATCAAATCTCAAATCCTTCAAATTTGTTGAGTTCTTTAAATAAAGGTTTATGTTCCCATTAACCAATATTTAAAACTGACCCGATTTGGACAATATTTTGTCAGACTTCTACGAAATCTTTAGCACAGCTAATGCCTTGGGCACAGTTTGGCGCAGGGTATAAATATGAGAAATAATTATAAATTGTTAGGCAATTTCGCAAAAATGCATTTATCATCAGTCGATATGTATTAGAGGAATAGGAGAATTTGAGTAATTTTTACAAGTGTTCGCATTAGCAGTGAGCATCAGTAAGAAATACAATATTGAGAAAATTTTCAATAAAAATAAAATTTTCTATAGAAGTAAAACGTTGACCAAAATATCTATGGAAATACAATTTTGTCAAAATTTTTTATAGCAATAAAATTTTTCAAAATTTTTTATAGAAATAAATTTTTGAAAAAATTATCAGTAGAAATAAAATTTTGAAAACAATTTATATGGTAAATAAAATTTTGCAAAAAAAAATTTTATTAAATAAAATTTATAAAAAATTTTTTATAGAAATAAAATTTTGACAAAATTTTCTATAGAAATAACATTTTTACAAAATTTTCTATAGAAATATATTTTTGAAAAAATTATCAATAAAAATAAAATGAAAAAAAAAATATATAGTAAATAAAATTTCTATAGACTTAAAATTTTTACAAAATTTTCTATAGAAATACATTTTTGAAAAAAATTATCAATAAAAATAAAATGAAAAAAAATTATATAGTAAATACAATTTTGCAAAATTTTTTATAGAAATAAAATTTTGCAAAGTTTTTTATAGAAATAAAATGTTGACTAAATTTTTTATAGAAATAAAATTTTGACGAAAGTTTCCATAGAAATAAAATTTTTACAAAATTTTCTATAGAAATAAAATTTTATCAAAAATTTCTACTGCAATAAAATTGTGACACAATTTTCTACAAAAATTAAATTTTGCCAAAATTTTCTATAGATATTATATTTCATCAAAAATTCTAGAGCAATACAATTTTGAAAAAAAAAAAGTTTATATAGTAAATAAAATGTTTACAAAATTTTCTATAGAAATAATATTTTTACAAAATTTTATATAAAAATAAAATTTTATCAAAATGTTCTACTGCAATAAAATTTTGACACAAATTTCTATAGAAATAACATTTTGACAAAATTTTCTGCAGAACAAAAATTTTGACAAAATTTTCGACTGAAATAAAATGTTGACAAAATTTTCTATAGAAATAAAATTTTATCAAAAATTTCTACAGTAATAAAATTTTGAAAAAAAAAAATTATATAGTAAATAAAATTTTGCAAAATTTTCTACAGAAATAAAATTTTTACTAAATTTTTTATAGAAATAAAATTTTGACAAAATTTTTATAGAAATAAAGTTTGTGCAAAATTTTCTATAGAAATAACATTTTATCAAAAATTTCTAAGGCAATAAAATTTTGACACAAATTTCTATAGAAATAAAATTTTGACAAAATTTTCTATAGAAATAAAATTTTGACAAAATTTTCTACAGAAATAAAATTTTGACAAAATTTTCTGCAGAAATAAAATTTTGACAAAATTTTGTATAGAAATAATATTTTTACAAAATTTTCTATAGAAATACATTTTTGAAAAAATTATCAATAGATATAAAATGAAAAAAAAAAATTATATAGTAAATAAAATTTTGCAAAATTTTCTATAGAAATAAAATTTTGACAAAATTTTTAAAACAAATTAAATTTTGACTAAATTTTCTATAGAAATAAACGTTTTACAAAATTTTCTATAGAAATATATTTTTGAAAAAATTATCATTAGAAATAAAATTAAAAAAAAAAAATAAATATAAAATTTTGCAAAGTTTTTTATAGAAATAAAATTTTGACTAAATTTTTTATAGAAATAAAATTTTGACTAAATTTTTTATAGAAATAAAATTTTGACAAAAGTTTCTATAGAAATAAAATCTTTACAAAATTTTCTATAGAAATAAAATTTTATCAAAAATTTCTACTGCAATAAAATTTTGACACAATTTTCTACTGCAATAAAATTTTGACACAATTTTCTACAGAAATAAAAAACTTTCTACAGAAAAAACAATTTTTACAAAATTTTCTATTGAAATTATATTTTATCAAAAATTTCTAGAGCAATACAATTTTGAAAAAAAAAGTTTATATAGTAAATAAATTGCTGACAAAATTTTCTATAGAAATAACATTTTTGCAAAATTTTCTATAGAAATAATATTTTTACAAAATTTTCTATAAAATTAAAATTTTATCAAAAATTTCTACTGCAATAAAATTTGACACAAATTTCTATAGAAATAAAATTTTGACAACATTTTCTACAGAAATAATATTTTGACAAAATTTTCTATAGAAATACAATTTTTACAAAATTTTCTATAGAAATAAAATTTTATCAAAAATTTCTACAGTAATAAAATTTTGAAAAAAATTTGTATAATAAATAAAATTTTACAAAATTTTCTATAAAAATAAAATTTTGACTAAATTTTTTATAGAAATAAAATTTTGACAAAATTTTTTATAGAAATGAAATTTTGAAAAAATTTATATAGTAAATAATTTTTTTTCAAAATTTTGCAAAATTTATATAGTAAATAAAATTTTGAAAAATTTTTTATAGAAATACAATTTTGACTAAATTTTTTATAGAAATAAAATTTTGACAAAATTTTCTATAGAAATAAAATTTTTACAAAATTTTGTATAAAATAAAATTTTATCAAAAATTTCTACAGCAATAAAATTTTGACACAAATTTCTATAGAAATAAAATTTTGACAAAATTGTTTATAGAAATAAAATTTTCAATAGAACTAAATTTTTTTACAAAATTTTCTATAGAAATACATTTTTGAAAAAAAATTATCAATAGAAATAAAATTAAAAAAAAAATATATAATAAATAAAAGTTTGCAAAATTTTCTATAGCAATAATATTTTGACAAAATTTTCTGCAGAAATTAAATTTTGACAAAATTTTCTACAGAAATAAAATTTTGACAAAATTTTCTATAGAAATCAAAAATAAAGTAATAAAATAAAGTAATAAAATTTTGAAAAAAATTTATATTGTAAATAAAAATTTGCAAAATTTTCTATAGAAATTAAATTTTGACTAATTTTTTTATAGAAATAAAATTTGTGCAAAATTTTCTATAGAAATAAAATTTTATTAAAAATTTCTAAGTCAATAAAATGTTTACACAAATTTCTATAGAAATAAAATTTTGACAATATTTTCTACGGAAATAAAATTTTGACAAAATTTTCTATATAAGTAAAATTTTGATAAAATTTTCTATAGAAATAAATTTTTGAAAGAATTTTCTGCTTATGGTGCTATGAATGTGGGCCCCATAAAAATGAGCCCCACTTTGTCTAATGAAAATATACTCCAATAATAACTCTTTTGTTTATAATCTTCATTAAAACAATGAAGGTTCAATTTTCGTAAATTTTATAGAGAACTTTGTACTAAAATTGATAATATATCAAATATTCTACATTCACTTTTAATAGTGAAATTTTAAATTTCAAACCTTTAGTTTTCGTGATTTTTATATAAAACGAATTTATGAATATTTCGTTCGTCGATAAATTATATTATTCAATTATGAATTTTCGTTAAAATTCTTTCTGTGTAGGCAAACTTATCATTTGCCCATTGTATGCTTATAATTTATTGTAAAATTTGTCTTTAAATAAAATGTATTGCTTGGAAAATTTAACCTATATTTAAAATCTAACATCTTTCTTTTGCATATGAGATTGAAATAATTTATTACAAATAAAAATTGGCAAAATGCAACATATGCAAAAATTCCAATGAATTTACTTTAAATAAAATGATTTCTCAATTCATTTCCTTTCAATCCTAAGATATGGGCTCTTCAAAGTTAGATTACTGCTTTTGTTTGTTGCTCATAAATTATTTATAAATTGATAGCACATTTGAATGTATCCATTTATTCCAATTTGAATATAAATCACTCTCAAAGTAATTACTATTTGAAATAAACAATGAGATTAAATGCATTTTTATGCTTATCAGATCTTATAATTGTGCACTTTTTTTAATGATTATAAATGGTTTTGTAAATTATTGAGATTTCTTGTATGAATAAAATAATTATGCAAGAGCTAAAGTCGGACGGAGCTGACTTCATAAGAACTTAAACTTATCATACTAAATTTGTATATCTATAACCACAGTTGAAAGATATTAATATGCTAAAATTCATAGGAAAAGTAATAGGTTGCAATAATGGCCCCATCAAAACTCAATGCTCATACAATAGCGTAGTCTGAAAGTAATGAGATTGTTCTTTTTGTATCCGAAATGGAGCTCAGATGTTATATGGGTTTGTCAAAGGACGGATGTAGGATGGGGGTATATTAACTATGTCATTCCGTTTGTAACACATCGATATATTGGTCTAAGACCCCATAAAGTATATATATTCTTGGTCGTGGTAAAATTCTGAGTCGATCTAACGATGTTCTTCTGTGGAAATCACGCTATCTTCCGAACGAAAGAAGCTATCGACTTGAAACTTGGCACAAATAGTTGTTATTGATGTAGGTCGGATCGTATATCAATTGGTCCATAATTGTATATAGCCCACATATAAACCGATCCCCAGATTTTACTTCCGGACCCTCTTGGAGGAGCAAATTGCATCAGAACTATTTGAAATTTGGTGTTAGTCATATCATCTAATTGTCATGTCATAATGTCATATCATCTAATTTATATAATTATATATAGACCCCATATAAACCGATCCCCAGATTTGACCTCCGGAGCCTCTTGGAGAAGCAAATTTCATCCGATTAGGTTGAAATAACATATGGTACGTGGAGTCAATATATGACCTTTAACACCCATGCAAAAATTGGCCCATATGGGTTCATATTTATATATAGCCCCATATATACCGATCTCTAGATATTGTTTGTGGATCCTCTTGGAGGAGCAAATTTCATCAGAACCTGATGAAATTTGGTATATGTTGTTAGTATATGACCTCTAACAATCCTGCAGGAATTTGTTCATATCGGCCCATAATTATTTATAGGCCTCATATAAACCGATACCCTAATTTGATATGCGGGTTGAAATTTTGGGTTGAAGTTGTGTACGTTGTGTAAGTATATGGTCTCTAATAATCATGCAAAAATTTGTCCCTATCGGTCCATAATTATATATAGCCCCGAGATAAACCGATCCCCAGATTTTACTTCTTGAGCGTTCTAGATAATCAAATTTCATCTCAGAATGCTAAAATTTGGTACTAGACACGCAAAAATTTGTCCATATCGGTTCATAATTATATATAGCTCCCATACAAACCGCTCCCCATATTTGACCTCCGGAGCCCATTGGAAGAGCAAAATTCAACAACCATGCAGGAATTGATCAGTCTATAATTATATAAAGCCCCCATATAAACCGATCCCCAGATTTGACCCCGGGTGCCTTTCGGAGAAGCAAAATTCATCCGATCTGGTTGAAATTTGATACGTGGTGGTAGTATATGATATTTAACAACCATGCCAAAAGTGGTCCATATCAGTCCATAATCATATATAGCCCCCATATAAACCGATCCCGAGATTTGGTTTTGGAGCCACTTGGAGGAACAAATTTCATCCGAGTCAGTTGAAATTTGGTACATTGTGCTAGTATATGGCCGTTAACAACCATGCCTAGGTTAGGTTAGGTTAGGTTATGTGGCAGCCCGATATATCAGGCTCACTTAGACTATTCAGTCCATTGTGATACCACAGTGGTGAACTTCTCTCTTATCACTGAGTGCTGCCCGATTCCATGTTAAGCTCAATGACAAGGGACCTCCTTTTTATAGCCGAGTCCGAACGGCGTTCCACATTCTAGTGAAACCACTTAGAGAAGCTTTGAAACCCTCAGAAATGTCACCAGCATTACTGAGGTGGGATAATCCACCGCTGAAAAACTTTTTGGTGTTCGGTCGTAGTAGGAATCGAACCCACGACCTTGTGTATGCAAGGCGGGCATGCTAACCATTGCACCACGGTGGCTCCCTACTCAACCATGCCTAACTAGGTCCATATCGGTCTATAGTTATAGAAAGCCATCAGATAAATCGATCCCCAATCACACAAAAATTGGTCCATATCAAGTACATAATTGTATATAGCCCACATATAAGCGACCCCCATATTTCAATTCTGGCTCTCTACGTACCGTGCAAAAGTCCATATCAATTCGTAATTATTTGTAGACTTACCTATACATGCCTTTTTTGTCTAATATATACCTCGTATGGACCAACTAACAATTTAGAAAACGATGTTAAGAAGTTTTAAGATACCACAACTCAATTAATTCGATTGTAGATGACAGTCTTTCGTAGAAGTTTCTACGCAATCCATGGTGGTCCATGGGTACATAAAAGTCGGCCTAGCCGAACTTACGGCCATTTAAAGGGTGATACGGTCAAAATTTGGTCAAGGGAAAACGCGTGTAAATCGGTGAAATCGTTTATATAAAAAATCAAATTAAATTTCTTTTTCAAGTTCAATTAGTATAAAATTCAGGAAAAATATTCAGTTAGGCTTTCGCTTTTCCAAATCCGAATTGCCGCGCCTCACGCTTGACACCTGCCATCAGATTTTGTACAGCCACCTTGTCCACCTTCTTCGCCGCAGAAAGCCAGTTTGCCTTGAACTGCTGCTCGTCCTTAGCAGTTTTTTTGGTCTTCTTTAGGTTCCGCTTGACTATAGCCCAGTATTTCTCAATTGGGCGGAGCTCTGGCGTGTTGGGAGGGTTCTTGTCCTTGGGAACCACCTGCACGTTGTTGGCGGCATACCACTCCATGGCCTTTTTACCGTAATGGCAAGATGCCAAATCCGGCCAAAACAGTACGGAACAACAGTGTTTCTTCAGGAAAGGCAGCAGACGTTTATTTAAACACTCTTTCACGTAAATTTCTTGGTTGACAGTCCCGGAAGCTATGAAAATGCTGCTTTTCAAGCCACAGGTACAGATGGCTTGCCAAACCAGATATTTCTTTGCGAACGTTGACAGTTTTATGTGCTTGAAAATATCTGCTACTTTTCCCCTTCCTTTTGCCGTATAAAACTCCTGTCCCGGAAGCTGCTTGTAGTCGGCTTTGACGTAGGTTTCGTCGTCCATTACCACGGAGTCAAACTTCGTCAGCATCGTCGTGTTCAGCCTCCGGGATCGCGCTTTGGCCGTCGTATTTTGTTTATCATCGCGATTTGGAGTCACTACCTTCTTGTAAATCGATAGTCCGGCTCGTTTTTTGGCTCGATGCACGGTTGTAGACGATACACCCAGCTTATTTGCGGCATCTCGGAGAGAGAGGTTAGGGTTTCGCTTGAAACTACCGGCAACTCTCTTTGGGGTCTCAGCGGCTTCCCCCCGATCCAGACTTCCTGGCTGTCAAACGTTCTCCAAAAAGTTTAATTACATTTGTAACGATTGATTTGGCAACTTTTAGCGATTTTGCCAGCTTTGCGTGCGAGTAGCTCGGATTTTCGCGATGAGCGAGCAAAATTTTGGTACGCTGCTCTTCTTGCTTGGACGGCATTTTGACAACTGAAGAGTGAATTCCAAAATCAAAATAGGAGCAACATTCTACACACACACCTTCAAAATGAGGGGTGTTCAGGTTTTTTAAATGCAAAATTGAAAGAAATACGTCAAGTTTATATTGACCAAATTTTGACCGTATCACCCTTTATACTTGTTTTAATCTAATATTTGTTACTGGGAGATTATTATTAATTATTTTAATTTTAGTTAGAGTAGAATATTGAACATTATTAGAACTAAATGCTTTAGGTTATATTCGACACAAGGTATAGCTCCTATATAAACCAATTCCCAGATTTGGTTTGTTGAGCCTGTAAGTGGAGCAACTTTCGTCCGATAGGTTGAAATTTTGGTTTGCTAAAAGTGGTCCTTATCGGTCCATAATTATAGCCCCATATAAACCGCCCCATATTAAATCTCCCGCTTTGGCTATTGTATCCCCTTGGATCAGCAAATTCCATTCTGTAGTAATTTGGTTTGCGGTCTTGGTCTATGGCCTCTAACAACCGTGCAAAAATGTGTCCCTATCGGTTTCTAATTATATATAGCCCCCATATAAACCGATCGCCATTGTTTTTTATACCCTTCAGTACTACTGTGGTACAGGGTATCGGGTGTTTAAATGTCAAGGGCCGATGTTGATTTTGAATAAAACACAAACTATTTAGGAAATTATTGTAATTTTATTTTATTATGATATATTGGTATTTCAAAACTTCTCTCTGGTTTCACTGCAATGTGGAACGCCGTTCGGAATCGGCTATAAAAAGCAGGTCCCTTGTCATTGAGCTTAACATGGAATCGGGCAGCACTCAGTGATAAGAGAGAAGTTCACAAATGTGGTATCACAATGGACTGAATAGTCTAAGTGAGCCTGATACATCGGGCTGCCACCTAACCTTGGTATTACTCAATTATGTATGGGACAAAATATCGGCCAAATGGGCGCCGTGACCTCGGTGGCACACCTTCATCCGATAGTCTAAATTTTCGATGACGCTCAGGTATAATTGAGGTTCTATGCCGTTAATGTGCCGAATTATCTCATTCTTTAGCTCTTGAATTGTTGCTGGCTTATCGACGTACACATTTTCTTTCAAATAACCCCAAAGATAACGGCCAATTGACATCGCTATTACGTGAGATAACACGGCCATTGAATTTGTTGCGCAAAAGAGCCATTGTTTCGTTAGCTTTGTGGCAAGTGGCACCGTCCTGCTGAAACCACATATCGTCTACATCCATATCTTCCAATTCGGGCCATAAAAAGTTCGTTATCATCTCACGATAGCGAACACTATTCACAGTAACTGCCTGACCGGCCTCATTTAGGAAAAAATACGGCCCGATGATGCCGCCAGCCCATAAACGGCACCAAACAGTCACTCTTTGTGAGTGCATTGGTTTTTCGACAATCACTCTTGGATTCTCATTCGCGGCAATTCTGTTTATTGACGAATCCACTGAGGTGAAAATGTGCCTTATCACTGAAGATGATTTTCCTCGAAAATTGATCATCCACTGTTGCCATTTCTTGGAACCATTCTGCCCATTCACGACGTTTGGAATGGTCAAGAGGCTTTAGTTGGGCACGACGACGAGTTGAGGTGGACGGCTCTTCAGCCACACTATCGCGTACAGCAGCCTCAAAAGCCAGTGTTTTGCCCTGACTTGCTTCAAATTTTGCACGAGAGGTACATTTAATGGTGTAGTTATGTGTGCCAAATTTAGTTCGATTCAGATTTAGATATAGCTCCCATATATCTTTCGCCCGATTTACACTCATATGACCAAGGGGACCAAAGTTATTCTCCCATTTACGTGAAATTTTGCAGAGATTGCAGAATTATTATTCTAACTATGCATGTCAAATTTAGTAAAAATCGGTTCAGATTATATATAGCTCCCATATATACGTACACTAGAGTTGGGGAAATATGGTGGACTGTTTCATATTTTAGACCAATTCTCAATGGGATTTTCCTCCAATTGACTGGATAGTTTCCACAGAGAATAAAAAATTCTCACACTTTACACAAAATTCTGTGATGATTTCCCCATATCTTAGCCATATCCTACACACTGCAATGCCAAAATTTCCACAGAACGGATGAGTTTTAAATAAGGCTCCAAGTCGCCCGACTAGACAAAATAATATATCACAACCCACACTTGACCACATATCTTGGCGAGAACTAACCAATATCCTTGTAAAATAGCCACTGCTGTGTAGCAAAAATTGTAAATATTACTCTATTTGTCATATATCTCGAATACATATGTATCGCCTGAAAAATCATAAATCTCTTTTGTACAATTTCATTAAAATTTCTCTCGCTTCATATTTCCTATATTTATACCCTTCACCACTACTGTGGTACAGGGTATGATAAGTTTGTGCATTTGTATGTAACGCCAAGAAGGAGTAATCAGATACCAACCTTTTAGTATACGGATCGGCGTAGAATTAAATTCTGAGTCGATTTAGCGATGTCCGTCTGTCTGTCTGTCGATGTATTTTTGTGTGCAAAGTACAGCTCGCAGTTTTAGTCCGATTGTCCTAAAATTTGGTATAGGGTCCTGTTTCGGCTCAAAGACGATCCCTATTGATTTTGGAAAAAATCGGTTTAGATATAGATATAGCTGCCATATATATTTTTCACCGATCTGGTCATAATTGGCGTGTATATCAACGAATCTTCTTCGAATTCCGTACATCCGAATATTTTATGAGTCTCGAATAACTTGCAAAATATCAGCCAAATCGGTTCAGATTTAGATATAGCTCCCATATATAGCTTTCGCCCGATTTACACTCATATGATCACGGCGGCTATAGTTATACTCCATTTACGTGAAATTTTGCAGATATTGCAGAATTATTATTCTAACTATGCATGTCAAATTTAGTCAAAATCGGTTCAGATTATATATAGCTCCCATATATACGTACACAAGAGTTGGGGAAATATGGTAGACTGTTTCATATTTTAAACCCATTTTCAATGGGATTTTCCTCCAATCGACTGAATAATTTCCATAGAGAATATATTTAATATGGTATTTAAGTGTATCAAGTTTGATCTAATTTGGTTCAGATATAGATAAAGCCTTCATATATTCGTTTTTCCGGTTTATATAAATATGGCCAAAATTCCCACAAATTCTGTGATGATTTCCCCATATCATAGTCATATCCTACACACTGTAATGTCAGAATTTCCACAGAACGGTTTTTAAATAAGGCTCCAAGTCGCCCGACTTGACCAAATAATATATCACAATCCATACTTGACCACATATCTTAGCGAGATCTAACCAATATCCTTGTAAAATCGCCGTTTTATTATTTTTTTTTTTTGAGTGTAGACAAAAATTAATACAATATTCAAGAAATCACATATAATAAAATTTCTGGGGAAAAAAATAAGTCACATTGCTAAGCCGTTTTAATTTACGTATTTATGTTTATATAAGTCGACAAAATGTTCCCACAATCTTTCATTGATTGTTGCCGCCACTCATATTTTTCACGCAATTTTAGCAATATGTCACCCGCATATTTCATGCTTGATTTAGAAAGAGCTTGAATTTACTCAAGCCATGGTAGTCAATGGGGTTGTCTTTGGCAAACTGCAAAAGACAATCACAGTGCAAAGCGTAGATAATTCGCAAAAATATTTTTTGGAGTTATAGGATGAGGGTTTTGTTGAGGTTTTCGAAAAACTATTGCCATCTCTAAATGGCAATGACACATTTATGAGTGATATGAATACTGGAGGGATGTCAAATCAAAAACGACTTCTTGTCATCACCGTCAGCAATGATGAATGCCAGTTCGTCAAATAGCTTGATGTGATGGCGTGAAATTAATCAATCATATTCAAAGTTTGTGTGTGTGTGTGTGATCTGTCTTTTCCAAAATAGCATCGAATCCTTCGATCCTTTTAAGTGGGAAATGTTTGGCTGTGGGGATAAAAGTTAATTGAAAACTAAGACCGTAAATAAACTTCAATTGATATGATTCGATGATGTTACTTTACCATATATGCCCATGCGGTGTTATTCCTCCCTTTTACAGAAAAATACAAAAAAAAATAAAGTATGCCAAAAACTTGAAATGGGCTGTATTTCAATTGTTTGCAATGAAACGGAAACGGAAGGAGGGTCGGCTTTTGTTAAATGTTTTCCTTGTAATTAAGCCAAAAGGCACGTAACATACGCACAATCTCAATGACTCTCTGTGTACTGAATCGAACATCGGGCAAGACCAACTGTTATATGTACTTCTCAGACCTACTAAGGATTGCATGCATTTGTTCTGTTTCTACTTTTGACTTTTCTTGACTTTCAAAATTGGCTGCTTGGATGCGGCCACTGATGATGATGTTTTGGGTAATACGATGATTTGTTGCTGCCGTTGAAAGTTGAAAACAATCCTCCTTTTCAAATGTGAGGGAGTTGAAAACCAGAACTAAATTAATTTACAACCCTCAACATGTTAACGAACCTCCTGCTCTCTCTCCCGGCACACAGAAAAATGATGTGTGGAATGTATGTGGAGAATTGTTCCTTTTTATTGCTGCGCCAAGTTAAAATTCATTCAAAATGTTTTCAATACTTTTAGTAAAAACACAGTTCAACTTTGAAATAAAGATAAAATATGTCGGCATATGAAGAACTCCTTTGCACACTTTAAGGTACGATTACAAGTAAATTCATCGAAGCGAATCCTATACCATGTACACAAAGTAACATTTCTATACCCTTCACCATAGGATGGGTATATATTAACTTTGTCATTATGTTTGCAAAACCTCGAAGTATTGGTCTCAGGACCAATATACTGGGTCATGGTGATATTCTGAGTCGACCTAGCCATGTCCGTCCGTCCATTTGTTGAATCTCACTAACATCCGAACGAAATAAGCAATCGATTTGAATCTTCGTACAAGTAGTTGTTATTAAAGTAGTTTGGATGGTATTGCAAATGGGCTATATACGACTATTTTTAGGTATAGCCCCATATAAACCGACCCCCAGATTTGGCTTGTGGGCACGGTTGCCACTCGTGCCAAAAATAATCTACCAAAATTTGAAAACCATTATACCAAAAATCATCCAAATTAAAAAAAAAAAAAAAACAAGTATATACGGCCGTAAGTTCGGCCAGGCCGAAGCTTATATACCCTCCACCATGGATTGTGTAGAAAATTCTTCTAAATACTGCCATCCACAATCGAATTACTTAAGTTGCGGTAACGCTTGGCGATGGCAAGGTATCTTAAAACCTCCTAACACCGTCTTCTAAATTGTATGTAAGTCCATACGTGGAATATATTAAATCGAAAAAATTATAGATATAAAATTTTAACAAAATTTTCTATAGAAATAAAATTTTGACAAAATTTTCTATAGAAATAAAGCTTTGAAAAAATTTTCTATAGAAATGAAATTTTAACAAAATTTTCAATAGAAATAATATTTTAACAAAATTTTCTATAGAAATAACATTTTCACAAAATATCCTATAGAAATAAAATTTTGACAAAATTTTCTATAGAAATAAAGTTATGACAAAATTTTCTATAGAAATAAAATGTTAACAAAATTTTCTATAGAAATAAAATGTTAACAAAATTTTCTATAGAAATAAAATTTTTGAAGATTATTTTTAGCTCGATTGGCAACCATGAATATGAACCGATATGGACCAACTTTTGTGTGATTGGGGATCGGCTATATATAACTATAGACCGATATGGACCAATTTTGGCATGGATATTAGTGGCCTTATACTAACACCACGTTGCAAATTTCAACCGGATCGGATGAATTTTGCTCCTCCAAAAGGCTCCGGAGATCAATTCTAGGGAACGGTTTATATGGGGGCTATATATAATTATGGACCGATATGGACCAATTCTTGCATGTTTGTTAGAGACCATATACTAACACCACGTTCCACATTTGAACCGGCTCGGATGAATTTTGCTCCTCCAAGAGGCTCCGGAGGTAAAATCTGGAGAACGGTTTATATGGGGGCTGTATATAATTATGGACCGATATGGACCAATTCTGGCACGGTTATTAAAGATCATATACTAACACCATGTTCCAAATTTCAACCGGATTGGATGAAATTTGCTTCTCTTAGAGACTCCGATCCCCTCCGATGGGGGGATCGGTTTATATGGGAGCTATATATAATTATGGACCGATGTGGACCAATTTTTGCATGGTTGATAGAGACCATATACCAACACCATGTACCCAATTTCAGCCGGATCGGATGAATTTTGCTTCTCTTTGAGGTTCCGCAAGCCAAATCTGGGGATCGGTTTATATAGAGTCTATATATAATTATGGACCGATGTGGACCAATTTTTGCATGGTTGATAGAGACCATATACCAACACCATGTACCAAATTTCAGCCGGATCGGATGAAATATGCTTCTCTTAGACGCTCCGCAAGCCAAATCTGAGGGTCCCTTTATATGGGGGCTATACGTCAAAGTGGACCGATATGGCCCATTTGCAATACCGTCCGACCTACATTAATAACAGCTACTTGTGCCAAGTTTCAAGTCGATAGCTTGTTTCGTTCGGAAGTTAGCGTGATTTGAACAGACGGACGGACGGACATGTTTAGATCGATTCAGAATTTCACCACGACCCAGAATATATATACTTTATGGGTTCTTAGAGCAATATTTCGATGTGTTACAAACGGAATGACAAAGTTAATATACTCCCCATCCTATGGTGGATGGTATAAAAATATATAATTGAATTGATCAATAAAATAAAAAAATAAAAAATGGACTTTGACCGAAATGTAAAAAAAAATAAAATTTTTAAAGATATTGAATTTATAGAATTTTTGTCAAAATATTATTTCTATAAAAAATTTGTCGAAATTTTATTTCGATTGAAAGCTTTTTTAAAATTTTATTTCTACAGAAAATTTTGACAATTTTTTTTACAGAAAATTTTGTCAAAATTTTATTTCTATAGAAATTTTTGACAAAATCTCATTCCGATAGAAAATTTTGTGAAAAATTCCTTAAAATTTTATTCTATAGAAAATTTTCTCATAATTTTATTGCTATAGAAAATTTTCTCAAGATTTTATTCCTATAGAAAATTTTCTCATAATTTTATTTCTACAGAAAATGTTCTCATAATTTTATTTCTATGGAATATTTTCTCAAAATTTTATTTCTTTAGAAAATTTTATTTATATAGAATATTTTCTCAAAATTTTATTTCTATAGAAAATTTCCTAAAAATTTTATTTCTATAGAATATTTTCGCAAAACTTTATATCTATAGAAAATTTTCTCAAAATTGTATTTCTATGGAAAATTTAAAAAATGTGCCATTGTTTCGTTAGCTGTGTGGCAAGTGGCACCGTCCTGCTTAAATTACATTTATTACGTCCACATCCATATCTTCCAAGTCGGGCCATAAAAAGTTCGTTATCATCTCACGATAGCGAACACCATTCACAGTAACTGCCTGACCGACCTCATTTTGGAAAAAATACGGCCCGATTCTTCCCCCAGCCCATAAACCGCACCACTCTTTCTCACTCTTTGTGAGTGCATTGGGTTTTCGACAGTCACTCTTGGATTCTCATTCGCCCAAATGCGGCAATTTTTTATTGACGAATCCACTGAGGTGAAAATGTGCCTCATCACTGAAGATGATTTTCTTCGAAAATTGATCATCCACTGTTTCCATTTCTTGGAATCATTCTGCCCATTCACTACGTCCATGGTTCAAATTGAGTAAGTCTGAAATAGAGAAATGTCAAATAAAATTCGGAAAAAATTGGCGTTAAGGTGTGGTTCACATTCAACATCGGCTCTTGAAATTTAACCACCCTTTATCTCTTAGTTGGAGAGGAATATTTTGCAAAATCTACCAAAACATCAAGAATTCTACCAATCTACCAAACAGTAAAAAATGTACCATTTTTGGTAGAATTCTGCTAACTGTATTTGCGGGTCCCACTGGAGGAACAAATTTCATTCGATCTGGTTGAAATTTGGTATGCGGTGTTAGTATTATAGATGTGCACGTGAGTAATATTTTACTCACGCACAATAACTACGGGAAAAATCTTACTCACGCACATTCACGCACGATATTGTTTGGTAGGACTCACGGTCACGCACACTCACGAAATGAAAATTTGTACTCACGAACGAAAAGTTCGTGACACGAAAAATACCGCGACTCAGGAAAAATATCGTGACTCACGGAAAATGTCGTGACTCACAAATAATTTTATAAATAATTTACCTTAGGGGCGTGTCTGAAAATATGAGCATGATTAAAATCAAGAACGTTGTTAAACTACGAACATACCAGATGTCACTAAAATTGTAAATGAATTCAACCCGTAAGCGTTTTAGGTCCGAAGGCGGGATTTTTTTCGTAAGCGTATTTTTCCGATATTCGTTGCTCATGCACGCTCACGAAGAAATTATGACTCGTGCCATTTGGTTTGTTAATCACGCACACTCACGATGTTACCATCAGCGTGACTCACGAAAGTGTTCGTGAGTTACGACAATTTCGTGTCACGTGCACACGTCTAGTTAGTATATGACCTCTAACAACTTTGCAAAAATTGGTACCATAATTTTATATATAGCCCTCATATAAGCCGTATCCCTAGAATCGGTTTATAGCGGTTCATAATTATATATAGCCCCCAGTTTCTTGGAAGAAAAAATTTCACCCGAGCCGGTTGAAATTTGGCTTTGGTCTTCTAACTGCCACCGTGGTGCAATGGTTAGCATGCCCGCCTTGCTTCGACCGAACACCAAAAAGTTTTTCAGCGGTGGATTATCCCACCTCAGTAATGCTGGTGACATTTCTGAGGGTTTCAAAGCTTCTCTAAGTGGTTTCACTGCAATGTGGAACGCCGTTCGGACTCGGCTATAAGAAGGAGGTCCCTTGTCATTGAGCTTAACATGGAATCGGGCAGCACTCAGTGATAAGAGAGAAGTTCACCGCTGTGGTATCACAATGGACTGAATAGTCTAAATGAGCCTGATACATCGGGCCGCCGCCTAACCTAACCTCTAACTGCCGTGCGAATCTAGGTAATCCAGTGTCAGCTCATTTTATTGAATACAAACTTACCACAGCATTTGGATCTATTGCATTCAGATGATGATAAGCCATTCAAATTGAGCAGTTTGCGAACAAACAAAATGGTCGGGGTTACTTACCAAAGAGGTCGGTGAAAACTTAAGATTGGATTGTCCACCACTACTCAAACGCCGCTGACGGTATTTATGTGGCCCGATGGTCTCTCTTATCGAAGTGAAGCCCGGGACAGACAAACAGTTGGGCCGTTTGACAACACATGCGTGTTGATTCACTTCATGAACGGATCGTTTTGAATTAGTCACGCCGTTCATGTATATATCTTATGGGATCTGGGGATGGAATCCTTAGTCTATGGTGGAGGGTATAAAATAGGATGGTAAGCATGATCAGCTATCAGTTATTGTACTGAAACCAATTTTCCCATAAAATTTCTTAAATCTCCAATCTCCTCTGTCCTTTCCATTAAATTAGAAACTCTATACCTTCTATAGGGTGCATTACAAATTTAGTATATGTAACCGTGTATGAGAGAGACCATTGTATGCAAGTATGAAATTGAAAGTTTTCAATAAACACACGTTGGATGTTCTGTCTATTGTGTTAAAAGGCTCCAGTGAGGAAGAGTAGCTCATGCAAGTTTGAGATGTTCTACAACCCCCCAAAACGTTACTCGTATTCGATAAACATCTTTGTTTAGTGATTGCACGCAAAATATTTTAATAAAAATTGTTCTTCTCCTTCTTCAATGTTACCTACACCATCATAACTCTCATCAATGGGCCGTTCTGTAAAATATCCTTCAACTGTATCCCCCTATAACAAGGACGACCTTAAGCATTACAATTTGGCTTTATTGTTTTTGAGAGAAAACAGCAAATTCAAGCATCTAAACGTCTCGATACTGACTGCACAACTACTCATACGAGACATAACGCTTGTTCGTCCGTCCGTCCATCCTTCTTTCCTTACATCCATCAGTCCGTCTGTCGTAAGAACATGTAGTTAGTTTTTGCCATAAAAGGCGGTACGATTTGTTTCCGTACACGGAAAAGGTTGAACTCTCTTTTTCTCTGTCTTTGTGGTGAGAAGTAAAGAGCTAGAGCCACAGTAAAGCCTTAGCGGATCCAAGTGTGGTATTTCTACAAGATTCTCGTATCCATAAAGAGGTCTGCTAATTTGCTAAATGTTTGTTATTTGCCCGAATTGGAGTGGCTGATGCCAAGGCTTCTGTATGATGATTACAAGAAAATACGAATGATTGAATGAATGAATTGTGGGATATGGAATTAAGTACCCTCTTTCATTGGAAGTCCTTATGTTTTTAACATCAACAACGCGATACACTGAAGAAAAAATATTGTTTTTATTTAAAAAATATTTACAGCCACTTGGAAATTTATTCTATAGGTACATCCAAAACTGATCTTCTAGATATAGACTCATTTCCACTTCACAAGAAGTTCTTTTTGTTAAATGGAATGAAATCCAAAGCACGCAAAATGCATTAAATCTGAAGAATTTATGCAAAATAAATGCAGAGAATACTTAAAAATATGACTTCCTCCCTATGACAAGCTCAACTACCCTTTTTCTAACGAAATTATTATCCAAAATTGTTTCTCAATGTATTCACTCCAATATTACCTAATTTAGTCTATTGTTTAAAAACATCAACACATTCTGTCTTCGTCTTTCCACCCCTTCTTTGAATTTGAAATAAATTCCTTTTAATTTAGCTCAGCTATTTTTATTGCTATTGTCCTACCCACTTGGCAATGTTGATGTTTTCTTTAAGTTTCTTCAATTGTTATTTGAAGGATTTTTCAAATCATTAAGAGATTCATTTATTTTGAGTTGAAACACTTGGCAGTACCATTGAAAGTCTTTAAGTTCTTCATGTGATCGTAACAAGGGGTTAATTGAAAACAGGTAGTATAGAAATTAATACAGTTTTTATGTGTGATATTCAACTGGTAAGGCCAGAAGTTTGTTTCATTATTCAGAAAGCCTTTAACTCCGGAAGCATTTAATTGTACCTTAGAACTAAAAACGAATGTAGGATAAATCAAAACTATATAATCCCACTGAATTAAATTGGAAATTAGAATGTAAGCACCTGTAAATTAAAATTTTGTAGAATCGCAGTTGGTAGACTTCTACCGTGTTTTGGTAGATTTTGCAAAATGTCCCTCTCCAACTAAGAGGTATTATTTTTATAGCAATACAATTTTGACAAAATTTT
Organism: Haematobia irritans; assembly: GCF_050003625.1. NCBI lineage: Eukaryota > Metazoa > Arthropoda > Insecta > Diptera > Muscidae > Haematobia > Haematobia irritans. The sequence goes on along the minus strand of NC_134398.1, from coordinate 164,006,765 downwards.
TTATTTCTATAGAAAATTTTGTCAAAATTTTATTTCTATAGAAAATTTTGTCAAAATGTTATTTCTATAGAAAATTTTGTCAAAAATTGTATTTCTCTAGAAAATTTTGTCAAAAATTTTATTTCTCTAGAATATTTTCTCAACATTTTACTTCTACAGAAAATTTTCTCAAAATTTTATTTCTATAAAAAGTTTCTCAAAAATTTTTTTCGTTTTGTTTGTTATTGTTGGCTTCTCTTCAATCGTTATTGTTGTTTTTTTGTTTTTTTGATCTCAGCTTAAAGCCATGCATTGACTAAACTACAAGTGTAGCTTAACCAACAGAGGAAAAGTATGCTTGTCAAATTTATTTGGGCAAAGCCCTATAGACTGCAAGATGGTTGGATGTACAGCTGTTTCGGAATTACCACATTCCTCATCAGCATCCTCTACTTGCAGCAAAATATAATAAATTTGACAAGCATACTTTTCCTCTGTTGGTTAAGCTACACTTGTAGTTTAGTCAATGCATGGCTTTAAGCTGAGATCAAAAAACAAAAAAACAACAATAACAAAATTTTTTTTTTATAGAAAATTTTGAGAAATTTTTATTTCTATAGAAAATGTACTTCTTCGTTGGAGAGATAAATTTTGCAAAAAAAAAAAAAAAAAAAAAAATATTGACAACATTTTCTAAAATTTTGAAAAAATTTTCTATAGAAAAAAATTTGACAAAATTTTCTATAGAAATAAAATTTTCCATTCTTTTTGTTTTGTTATTGTTGGTTTTGTTCTTTAAGCATTGTTGTTTTTTATTGCAGCTTAAAACCATACATTGACTAAACTACAAGTGTAGCTTAACCAACAGAGGAAAAGTATGTTTGTCAAATTTATTTGGGCAAAGCCCTATAGACTGCAAGATGGTTGGATGGACGCACGTTTCGGAATTACCACATTCCTCATCAGTATCCTCTACTTGCAGTAAAACTGTCAACCAATTATAAGAATAAATTCAGGCAGTTAATTAAACCCAACAATAAACCACACTTGAACCCTCCGAAAAAAGGCTTTACATTGATAGCCGGCTTATGCCGAAATAAATTCAAAACAAACATATCTCTTTTCCTATGCCACTGTCAAATCATCGAATTGAATTCAGTTGGCTGGGTTTGTTTTGAGCGTGCTTCCTCTTCTTTTTCCATTCTTTTTGTTTTGTTATTGTTGGTTTTGTTCTTTAAGCATTGTTGTTGTTTTTTATTGCAGCTTAAAACCATACATTGACTAAACTACAAGTGTAGCTTAACCAACAGAGGAAAATAATGTAAAAGAAGGAAAAGAAATAAAGAATAAAAGAAATAAAATTTTGGCAAAATTTTCTACAGAAATAAAATTTTAACCAAATTTTCTATCAAAATAAAATTTTTGACAAAATTTTCTATAAAAATAACATTTTGACAAAATTTTCTATAGAACTAAAATTTTGACAAAATTTTCTATAGAAATAAAATTTTGACAAAATTTTCTACAGTAATAAAAATTTGGACACCATTTTTATAGAAATAAAATTTTGACAAAATTTTCTATAGAAATAAAATTTTGACAAAACTTTCTATAGAAATTAATTTTTTACAAAATTTTCTATAGAAATAAAATTTTGACAAAATTTTTTATAGAAATAAAAATTTGGACACAGTTTTTTTATAGAAATAAAATGTTGACAAAATTTTCTATAGATATAAAAATTTTGAAAACATTTTCTATAGAAATAAAATTTTGAAAAAATTTTCTATAGAAATAAAATTTTGACAAAATTTTCTATAGAAATAAAATTTTGGCGAAATTTTCTATAGAAATAAAATTTTGACGAAATTGGCTATGGAAATAAAATGTTGACAAAATTGTCTATAGCAATAAAATTTTGACAAAATTTTCTATAGAAATAATATTTTGACAAAATTTTCTATAAAAATATTTTTTTTACCAAATTTTTTATAAAAATAAAATTTTGACCAAATTTTCTATTGAAACAAAATATTGAAAAATGTTTTTATTGAAATAAAATTTTTACAAAATTGTCTATAGAAATAAATTTTTTAGAAATAAAGAGACAGTGCAAAAAATTATTTATGTTGGTCAAAGGATGGATACAGGCTCAGTACGGACTGATAGAAATATAGAAAATTTTCTAAAAATTTTATTTTTATATAAAATTTTTTCAAAATTTTATATCTGTAGAAAATTTTTTCAAAATTTTATTTCTATGGAATATTTTCTCAAAATTTTATTTCGATAGAAAATTTTTTTATAACTTAATTTCTATAGAAAATTTCCTCAAAATTTTATTTCTCTAGAATATTTTCTCGACATTTTACTTCTATAGAAAATTTTCTCAAAATTTTTTTCTATAAAAATTTCTCAAAAAAAAATTTTTATTGAAAATTTTCAGAAAATTTTATTTCTATAGAAAATGTACCTCTTCGTTGGAGAGTTTTTGCAAAAAAAAAACAAAATTTTCTACCGAAATAAAATTTTGACAAAATTTTCTATAGACATGAAATTTTGACAAAATTTTCTATAGACATGAAATTTTGACAAAATTTTCTATAGAAATAAAATATTGACAAAATTTGCTATAGAAATAAAATTTTGACAAAATTTTCTATAGAAATAAAATTTTGACAAAATTTTCTATAGAAACAAAATTTTGACAAAATTTTCTATAGGAATAAAATTTTGAAACAATTCTATAGAAGTAAAATTTTGAAAACATTTTCTATAGAAATAAAATTTTGACAAAATTTTCTATAGAAATAAAATGTTGACAAATTTTTCTATTGAAATAAAATATTTACAAAATTGTCTATAGAAATAAAATTTTTAGAAATAAAGAAACAATGCAAACAATTATTTATGTTGGTCCAAGGATTAATATAGGCTCAGTACGGATCGATCCCAAGGGTCGACCAGCCAAAAAATCGATCGGTGGCTTCAACCTATAGGACTATGTCAAGGAAGTGCCCAATATTATACAGGACTGATAAATCCGATTACATGTTAAGGTAGTAATATCTGCACTCTTAATGAAATTTCGAACATTAAATAAGACAATATTGCAATAAAAAATAATTAGGATGTGCAACAGCTTGACAAAATAGTCCCAAACAAAACGCCTGTTCTGAGTCACTCTAGCAAGTTCCTTCCGTCCGTTCATTTGTTGAAATCAGACTAACTTCCGAACGAAACAATCAACTTGAAATTTGGTACAAGTAGTTGTTATTGATCTAGATCGAGTTGTGGTGCATATGGGTTATATTGGACCCCCCAAAAGCCCCCATATAAACCGTACCTCAGATTTAACTTCCGGATCATATTGGTAGAGCAAATTCGGTTCGATCAGGTTGAAATTTGACAAGTGATGTTAGTTTATGCTCTGTAACTACCATGTAAAAGTTTGTCTATGTTAGTCCGAATCATATATGCCCCCACATAAACCGATGCTCATATCCGATTTCTGATGGAAAATTGAAGAAAAAACTAGTCCATAGCGGTCCAGAAATATATGTAGGCCCCATAAATTCGGAGCCTCATGGAGGAGTAAATTCCATCTGAACCGGTTGAAATTGGGTACGTGATTATATATTATAGTATATGCCTTCTAATAACCATGTAGAAATTGGTATGTAAGAGTCCCGAATTATATATATATATATATATATATTGTAACGACGAAAGTCGGTTACCCTCGTTTTCGCCAACACGTTTATTTTCTTTTCATTCTTTTTGAATTACCTCATCGAGAAATCATTAATTAGATACCTATTACATTTAAGTTGCAACAAGAATTTCCACTTCATTAATTTCTAGCCTTATTTTACTTGGAGTATACATGAAATAAACAAGATACCGTTATCGCTTGGCCTTGCCCATCAACACACGCAGTAGCAGCATATACACCATTGGCTGGGTATACGCGCAAAAGACATGTAACGGCATTAAGGTGACGTCGACTGCAGCCTCGCCACCTATAAAAGGAAGCGACAAAGGTAAATGCGGGACAGTTGAAGATTACACGTGGACGAGGCAACAAGTGGTAAGTAGAGTGGAGAACAAAATTCAAGGTGGAAAACTTGGCAGTGGAGGTGTTATCAAGTAAAAGGTAATCCTGTTGTGTATAGCTTTCATTTGTCCTCTATTCAAGGTCATCGATTTATATTATCCCACGTGGTTCCCTACAGCACAAACGAATAGGCCACATCACATTTGACTTGTGTACTTACCCAGGTCACAGTCACGCTCGATCTTCACGATCTTATTGACTTTGCCCAGCTTTGTCCTCTATTCAAGGTCATCTGTTTATATTGTACCACGTGTTTCTCTACGTCACACACAAACAGACTCGCAGTACATTGGACTTGTGTACTTAACCAGGTCGCAGTCTCCTAGGATCTACACGATCCCATTGTCCCTGATTTTCATTTGGCTTGTGTACTTACCCAGGTCGCAGTCACGCTCGATCTTCACGATCTTATTGACTTTGCCTGGCTGTGTCCTCTATTCAAGGTCATCGTCTTGTATTATCCCACGTGTTTCTCTACAGCACAAACGAATAGGCCACATCACATTTGACTTGTGTACTTAACCAGGTCGCAGTCACGCTCGATCTTCACGATCTTATTGACTTTACCCAGCTTTGTCCTCTATTCAAGGTCATCCCGTATATTGTAGCACGTGTTTCTCTACGTCACATACAAGTAGGCTCGCAGTACATTGGACTTGTGTACTTAGCCAGGTCGCAGTCTCCTAGGATCTACACGACCCCATTGTCCCCGTTCTCCATTTGGCTTGTGTACTTACCCAGGTCGCAGTCACTTTCGATCTGTACGATCACTTTGGCTTAGCCCCGCGTTTGACCTCTATTCAAGGTCACGGTTTTAGGTTGTACCACGTGTTCACTCCACGCCGCAGGCGAACCGCTCGCAGTACCTTGGACTTGTGTACTTACCCAGGTCGCAGTCTCCCAGGTTCTATACGATCGCGTTATCTCTGATTTCCCTTTGGCTTGTGTACTTACCCAGGTCACAGTCACTTTCGATCTTCACGATCACTTTGGCTTAGCCCCGCGTTCGACCTCTATTCAAGGTCACAGTCTTAGGTTGCCCCAGTTCTCCTCGCTCTACCTCAGATTGCACAGGACCACCTTCGACTCGCCACTGTCTCGTCTAGCCACGTCTCACCGGATGTATAGGCGTACTTAGCCAGGTCGCCATCCACTAGCCCAGTCTTCCAGAGCGTACTTAGCCAGGTCGCCATCCACTAGTCCAGTCTTCCAGAGCGTACCTAGCCTGGTCGCCAGTCAACACATTCGCCAGCGCATGATACTGCCCAGAAACCGAAAGCGTACTTAGCCAGGTCGCCATTTCATCGCCCAAATTCGCCAGTACAAGCCCTTGCCCAGACCAAAATACAACGCCAGTCAGCTCGCCCACACCGCCCATCAGACCCGTAGCCAGCCCAGTCCGGTGTGCTTAGCCAGGCCACCGCATCAAGCCTATCCAGCCCGTCGAAACATTACCCCGTAATAATATCACCCGTAGCCAAAATAAGTTATATTACACTAGACGATTTACCGTAAATAAACTCCTATTGCAACATAAAACACCGTCTTTTTCCTTTTCTGTCGCTAAACCAATAAATTTCTGTGACGGACCCTTCCCCCGCGAGCAATACCCCAGCGACCGGAGGAAACTCGTCGTTACAGTGGCGCCCGAGCAGGGACCGAGAAGGAAATTGATTGAGTAAGGTAAATCCGTCAGAAAATACAGAGCAATGGCCACTACTTTACGAGTATCCTGGGCTTATACTCTGCGAAAGGAGGAGCTTCATGCCTACTTAAGTGAATTCGAGTTGGATACAGAGGGCACCGTAGAGGAGCTACGACGACGCTTTGCCGCATTTCTCGGGGAAGCTCACGTCGACAAAGTGAAAACCAGATTGCTCACGCTGCAAGCGAAACATGACCCGACCAAGTCTCCCCTTCCTGTGATACCAGCACTTGCCGTCACGACAGAGCCCAGTGCCCATGACCACGAGCGGGCCCCAGATAACACGCCCGATAGACATTCATCAGGGGCACGTCCTCCAGAACCTCCGCGTGACGTAAGCAACAGCCGACAGGCACTCGATATGCGCTCTATGGCGGATCAGGTGCGGAAATGGAGTGTGCAATATGACGGGGAGCGAAATCCATTGGAATTTGTTGAAAGATTAGAGGAGTTGGCTGATATGTATGCCTTGGACAAGGATTACCTCCCACTAATGATGCCCGAGGTGCTAGCGGGAAAATCACTGGTTTGGTATCGCACGGCCAGCAAACGTTGGACCGACTGGAAGGATTTCCGAAATGACTTCTTGCAGTTTTTCCTCCCAACCCGATACTTTGAGCAGTTGGAGGATGAAATACGCAAAAGAAAGCAGAAACCAAGGGAATCATTCAAAAATTACGCGCTGGTGATGCAAGACCTTATGCGTCATTGTCAATACACCGAGGAACAAAAGGTGGAGAGGATCTTCCGTAACGCGCTACCCGAGTATCTATGGTACATCCGACGTAGAGACTTTCTGAGCCTCCAAGAATTACTGGAATTGGCTGGAGATCTAGAGAGCTTGCCCTCGATGGTGGTCAACCCTCGGGAACAACACCGCCGCCTAGAACCGGAGAACCCAACAGACGGATACCGAATCCCCAACCCCAGGACAGCATGTCGCCGCTGTGGGCAAGAAGGACATTACGCCGCCGGCTGCCGACGTGAACCTCTTCTCTTCTGCTGGGAATGTGGAAAACGAGGTGTTAAGACGATCTCGTGCTGCAAGCCGAACCCGGGAAACGGCAACAGGACTCGCCACGAACGAGGGGAGGCGGGTCCACAAGACAACTGAATACCCCTCCACCAAGAACAATGCTCCGGGTGGAACCTACAAGACTAGTGGCCGTCATAGGAATTAAGGACCAGTTCGTTTCCGCTACTGTCGACACAGGGGCAACATGTTCATTTATAAGTAGAAGGTTCGTGAGTATCATAGACGCCACTCAGCACTTAATCCCGCACGTAACAGAGGTGAAATTGGCCAATGGTTCACATTGCAGTATACAGGAAGCCGTAGAGATTCCAGTGGAAATAGGAGACCAAATTATCTGTACGAGATTTCTAGTCCTACCCGGGACCACTGAGGACATTCTGCTGGGACTTGATTTCTTGGCCAATTCAAATGCACAGCTTTCTGTAGCGGGAATCTCCTGCCACTTCGGGAATAATGGATCTGGAGGCAGCATGTCCCGAATGCAACGCCATCCTACCATAAACAACGACTCAAGGCGAGACATCCAAGATACTTCCAGAGCCACAAAAGCTGTCCCACCCCAGCCCAGACGTACAACACCACCACCTTTGCTCCGACCGCATGCCCCGACCAACCACTCAACTCCTGTGTCCACTGATCAGAGTCCGGATGAAACTCCACGCGTGACAACGAAATTCATACCTCGAGCCTTTCCGTCAGCGCCACCGACGGTGGACACCCAGCACGTTGCCTACATTGATGACGAGATACCGACGACTTCAAGCCAAGCATTACAGACGCCACAGCACGAGCGCATAGCAAGTGCTGTGGTCATTCCTCGCAATGAAAGGGTACCTCACTCTCCGCCACCACATGTCTGCAGATTCAACATGTCTCCAACAGTTCCTCAGGCGCCAACACGGTACCATAACCCTGGTCGGATGGAAAACATTCCCAAACGTCTTGCGAACGCCATGAATATTCCGGGGAAATTACTATCACCGCCAACGTCGATGAAGTATATATGTAGTGCCTACCTGTCTCACGAAGATCTGCAGGAGCTTCGGCCTTACATTGACCGTGGGCTGACTCTACACCGGCCGCACCAACAATATAAACGAACAGTACTAGTCCACGGGGAAAAATACCGAATCCTTATTAATCGTCAAACCAAAATAATAATTCAAAAGCTCTCTCACCGCCGACGAGGGGGAGTAGTGTAACGACGAAAGTCGGTTACCCTCGTTTTCGCCAACACGTTTATTTTCTTTTCATTCTTTTTGAATTACCTCATCGAGAAATCATTAATTAGATACCTATTACATTTAAGTTGCAACAAGAATTTCCACTTCATTAATTTCTAGCCTTATTTTACTTGGAGTATACATGAAATAAACAAGATACCGTTATCGCTTGGCCTTGCCCATCAACACACGCAGTAGCAGCATATACACCATTGGCTGGGTATACGCGCAAAAGACATGTAACGGCATTAAGGTGACGTCGACTGCAGCCTCGCCACCTATAAAAGGAAGCGACAAAGGTAAATGCGGGACAGTTGAAGATTACACGTGGACGAGGCAACAAGTGGTAAGTAGAGTGGAGAACAAAATTCAAGGTGGAAAACTTGGCAGTGGAGGTGTTATCAAGTAAAAGGTAATCCTGTTGTGTATAGCTTTCATTTGTCCTCTATTCAAGGTCATCGATTTATATTATCCCACGTGGTTCCCTACAGCACAAACGAATAGGCCACATCACATTTGACTTGTGTACTTACCCAGGTCACAGTCACGCTCGATCTTCACGATCTTATTGACTTTGCCCAGCTTTGTCCTCTATTCAAGGTCATCTGTTTATATTGTACCACGTGTTTCTCTACGTCACACACAAACAGACTCGCAGTACATTGGACTTGTGTACTTAACCAGGTCGCAGTCTCCTAGGATCTACACGATCCCATTGTCCCTGATTTTCATTTGGCTTGTGTACTTACCCAGGTCGCAGTCACGCTCGATCTTCACGATCTTATTGACTTTGCCTGGCTGTGTCCTCTATTCAAGGTCATCGTCTTGTATTATCCCACGTGTTTCTCTACAGCACAAACGAATAGGCCACATCACATTTGACTTGTGTACTTAACCAGGTCGCAGTCACGCTCGATCTTCACGATCTTATTGACTTTACCCAGCTTTGTCCTCTATTCAAGGTCATCCCGTATATTGTAGCACGTGTTTCTCTACGTCACATACAAGTAGGCTCGCAGTACATTGGACTTGTGTACTTAGCCAGGTCGCAGTCTCCTAGGATCTACACGACCCCATTGTCCCCGTTCTCCATTTGGCTTGTGTACTTACCCAGGTCGCAGTCACTTTCGATCTGTACGATCACTTTGGCTTAGCCCCGCGTTTGACCTCTATTCAAGGTCACGGTTTTAGGTTGTACCACGTGTTCACTCCACGCCGCAGGCGAACCGCTCGCAGTACCTTGGACTTGTGTACTTACCCAGGTCGCAGTCTCCCAGGTTCTATACGATCGCGTTATCTCTGATTTCCCTTTGGCTTGTGTACTTACCCAGGTCACAGTCACTTTCGATCTTCACGATCACTTTGGCTTAGCCCCGCGTTCGACCTCTATTCAAGGTCACAGTCTTAGGTTGCCCCAGTTCTCCTCGCTCTACCTCAGATTGCACAGGACCACCTTCGACTCGCCACTGTCTCGTCTAGCCACGTCTCACCGGATGTATAGGCGTACTTAGCCAGGTCGCCATCCACTAGCCCAGTCTTCCAGAGCGTACTTAGCCAGGTCGCCATCCACTAGTCCAGTCTTCCAGAGCGTACCTAGCCTGGTCGCCAGTCAACACATTCGCCAGCGCATGATACTGCCCAGAAACCGAAAGCGTACTTAGCCAGGTCGCCATTTCATCGCCCAAATTCGCCAGTACAAGCCCTTGCCCAGACCAAAATACAACGCCAGTCAGCTCGCCCACACCGCCCATCAGACCCGTAGCCAGCCCAGTCCGGTGTGCTTAGCCAGGCCACCGCATCAAGCCTATCCAGCCCGTCGAAACATTACCCCGTAATAATATCACCCGTAGCCAAAATAAGTTATATTACACTAGACGATTTACCGTAAATAAACTCCTATTGCAACATAAAACACCGTCTTTTTCCTTTTCTGTCGCTAAACCAATAAATTTCTGTGACGGACCCTTCCCCCGCGAGCAATACCCCAGCGACCGGAGGAAACTCGTCGTTACAATATATATATATATATATATATATATATATATATATATATATATATATATATATATATATATATATATATATATATATATATATATATATATATATATATATATATATATATATATATATATATATATATATATATATATATATATATATATATATATATATATATATATATATATATATATATATATATATATATATATATATATATATATATATATATATATATATATATATATATATATATATATATATATATACATACATATATCTATTCGAATTCGAGAGTAATCGAAAACCCGGGTTTTAATAGTTTAAAAAACGGCACTATTTTCCTAAACCGGGTTTATTATCATGAAAATCAACGACCACGTCGAAGTCACATATATACATATATATATATATATATATATATATATATATATATATATATATATATATATATATATATATATATATATATATATATATATATATATATATATATATATATATATATATATATATATATATATATATATATATATATATATATATATATATATATATATATATATATATATATATATATATATATATATATATATATATATATATATATATATATATATGCGACTTTTTATATAGCTCCCATATAAACTGAACATACGTGGTATATATTAGACAAAAAAGTTATGTATAGGAGGGTCTACAAATAATTACGAATCGATATGGACTTTTGCACGGTACGTGGAGAGCCAGAATTGAAATATGGGGGTCTTTTATATGGGGGCACCAATCATGAACTTGATATGGACCAATTTTTGTGTGATTGGGGATCGATTTATCTGAGTTCTATATATAACTATAGACTGTTATGGACCTAGTTAGTCATGGTTGTTAACGGCCATATACTAGCACAATGTACCAAATTTCAACTGACTCGGATGAAATTTGCTCCTCCAAGAGGCTCCAAAACCAAATCTGGGGATCGGTTTATATGGTGGCTATATATGATTATGGACTGATATGGAACACTTTTGACATGACTGTTAAATATTATATACTACCATCACGTACCAAATTTCAACTAAATCGGATGAATTTTGCTTCTCCAAGATGCTTCAACACCAAATCTCGGGATGGGTTTATATGGGGATATGTATTATTATGGACTGATATGAACCAATTCCAGCATGGTTGTAGGATACCATATATTAACATCACTTACCAAATTTCAACCGAATCGGATGAATTTTGCTCTTCCATGGGGCTCCGGAGGTCAAATCTGTCGATCCATTTATATGGGAGCTATGTATAATTATGGACCGACTTTGACGAATTTTTGTATGGATGTTTTAGGCCATATATTTAAACCCAGGTACCAAATTTCAACTGAATCAGATTAATTTTGGTCTTCCAAGAGGCTCCGGAGGTCAAATCTGGGGATCGGTTTATACGGGTGCTATATATAATTATGGACCGACGTGGACCAATTTTTGCATGATTGCAAAATGTACCATGTACCAAATTTCAGACGGATCGGATGACATTTGCTTCTCTTAGAGGCTCCGCAAGCCAAAATTGGGGATCGGTTTATGTGGGGGATATATATAATTATGGACCGTTGTGGACCACCATCGTACCAATGAACCGAATGAAATTTGCTTCTCTTAGAGGACTCGCAAGCCAAATCTGGGGGTCCGTTTATATAGGGGCTATACGTAAAAGTGGACCGATATGGCCCATTTACAATACCATCCGACCTACATCAATAACAACTACTTGTGCCAAGTTTCAAGTCGATAGCTTGTTTCGTTCGGAAGTTAGCGTAATTTCAACAGACGGACGGACGGACATGCTTGATCGACTCAGAATTTCACCATGACCCAGAATATATGGGGTCTTAGAGCAATATTTCGATGTGTTACAAACGGAATGACAAAGTTAATATACCCCATCCTATGGTGGAGGGTATAAAAACGATTAAAACCACGGGTATTTTTGTCTCCGGTATAAGTTCCCCATATAACCGATTGCATGGAAAATGTTTGTTAACGTATCCTAACTAGATGTTATGCAATCGATTTTTTATTACAACCCGAAGTATAGTAAGTGGATGTGGAAATTCATCCACAAATTGAGTCAATTCTTTTATATATGTGCCAATTTTCCCTCGTCTCATATCTCTTCTAAAAACCCTTTCCCTGACCCTGACTTTCATTGTTACCACAATTTTAAAGTGTAATAGTTTCCAGCATAAACATTAGTTTGAAGTACAAACGAATATCATGTAAATACTTACATACACTCAAATTAAGCGGATCTAAAATCCTTTATTTGCAGATTAAGCCTTTAATTAATGTATTTGCTTAGTCTACATAAACTGTTATTGAAATAACCATTCAATTACTTATTGAACAAATCAATATGCATGATATGTTATTATTCTAGCAGACGAGCGAATATTTGTAAGCCATTAGCAGAAGATCCAACGATAAGGACTTTAGCCTTCAGAAATTTTATAACATCTGGTCATATTGGGAATAAGACACGGCAAAAACAAAAATAAAATGAGCAATTGTCAAACTCCCCTTGGGGAGTTATACTTCATAACTTCATTACGAAACAATGTGCCTATGTGGAGGCACATTCGACTCTTAAGTCAACTGATGAAATCGCCAAAGTCAAATGATAGGTCTGGTAGTTAAGTCACGTTTCCAATTTCAAGTGAGTAGAGTATGTACACATCTGGAATCAATGTTCTCAGTTGGTGGATGGTCTACCCTTTGGCAACATCATCATCAGCATATTGCTAATCATTTCAAAAAGTCATTAGAATTTCTCATTCTCCTCCATGTGCAGTACAATGCGTTGAAGGCCAATGAAGGCTGGGTTTTTGTAACCCGGCCTTTTATGTTCAATTCATTTCTAATTTATGTTTTATAACAAATACGCCAGTTTGGAAAACAATGCAAACATACTTTACTGACAATTAAATCCTCCACAGGGCAACTAAGCAACCACTACTCCTTCTCCTTCCATTACATGATGACTGACATCGATACTACCACCACCGCGACATTACCACAATGCCTGCGTTTCTATCCATCCATTGTTATTAGTTGACTCCTGGTTGCATTTGTTTTTGTTGGATTGGGATGCGTTTGCCCACTTGGTTCACATTGGCCCTCTCGATAGACTTCTCATAATGATATACGGGATATTTGTGACATTGATTTATTTAACAATTAAACATTATGATGCAACAACGAGGTAAAGGAGCGAAGACCAAACGAAAAAAAAAACCAAAGTGAAAATAAAAAGGGAGACCCATCCATAACTCCAATCTCATTCTAGAACTCTATGATCACATTGTCCGTCAGTCTGTTTAAATTTTTCAAACGAGCGTACATAGAGAATTTATAATTATTGCACATGTAAACACAATAATATTAGGATTTTTGGTATGTTGCATACGGTGAGCTATGGTATGTGGTGGCACAGTGTAAGGGAACAGCATTATACTCGTAATATGATCATTTCAAAAATATTACACCAGCAAAATGTTATTTTGGGATGGGGAAAATTGAGCATTTTTGAAGCAAACATGTTATTTGCTTTTTGGTAGGTTTCCATATAATCGGCAGTCGAAGAAAAATTCGGTCCGTAAATGATCGGTTATTGATTAGCTCTTCGGTTCATTGACGATCGCAACTACTCACTTCGTTGATGAACTTTATGTGTCGTTTGTATGAAGTTACATGAGTACAAGATTGACAACTATTGCATTCGTCGATTTGTATTAGATCAGGAGGTTGAGTTGATAAGTACGTCAGGAGTTGAGTAACATTTACGTTTCAGTTGTTCGGGTGTTAGTTGGTTTCCAAATTATCGGTAGTTAGTGGAAAATTCGCTTCGTACATGATTGTCGGATGATGATTGTCGATTTGCAGTTGATCGGGTTTGTAGTTGATCAGGAACTCGTGTATTCGCTTAATCGTAGGCGCAGATGGCTGCATACGGTCTCAGTAGATATTAACTAGCCCATAATTTCGCGTGAGAAAACTGTTGATACGGGGGAACACAGTGGAGAACTTCATGTCCGAAGATCTCAGTTTCTTTTTGGGAGGTTTCCATATAATCGGCAGTCGGAGAAAAATTCGGTCTGTAAATGATCGGTTGATTAGCTCTTCGTTTCATTGACGATCGCAACTACTCACTTCGTTGATGAACTTTATGTGTCGTTTGTATGAAGTTACATGAGTACACGATTGACAACTATTGCATTCGTCGATTTGTATTAGATCAGGAGGTTGAGTTGATAAGTACGTCAGGAGTTGAGTAACATTTACGTTTCAGTTGTTCGGGTGTTAGTTGGTTTCCAAATGATCGGTAGTTAGTGGAAAATTCGCTTCGTACATGATCGTCGGATGATGATTGTCGATTTGCAGTTGATCGGGTTTGTAGTTGATCAGGAATTCGTGTATTCGCTTAATTGTAGGTGCAAATGGCTGCATACGGTCTCAGTAGATATGAACTAGCCTAGGGGGAACACAGTGGAGAACTAGGGGGAACACAGTGGAGAACTTCATGTCCGAAGATCTCAGTAAGGGAACTGTAGATCTAAAGAACTCAAAGGGTGAAAGCTAAGTGATAGGACTGCATATCCGGAGATCTCAGTGAGGAAATTAGAATCGGTATAGCTTCGGGTTCGGTAGTAGCTTGGAGTTGATCCGATTGGAGCTTGCAAATGTCTCGGGTTTTAATATATTTGAAGATTACTCAAGTAAACTATCTAAAGAACTCAATAGGTAAAAACAAGTATATACGGCCGTAAGTTCGGCCAGGCCGAAGCTTATGTACCCTCCATCATGGATTGCGTAGAAACTTCTTCTAAACACTGCCACCCACAATCGAATTACTTATTTGCGGTAACGCTTGCCGATCTTAAAACCTCCTAACACCATCTTCTAAATTGTATGTAAGTCCATACGTGGTATATATTAAATCGAAAAAGATCGATCCAATACGTATATAATTCAGTTTGACAAAGTAGACATAAAATTTTGACAAAAATTTCTACAGAAATAAAATTTTAACAAAATTTTCTATAGAAATAAAATTTTCACAAAATTTTCTATAGAAATAAAAATTCTCACAAAATTTTCTATAGAAAGAAAATTTTGACAAAAATGTCTACAGAAATAAAATTTTAACAAAATTTTCTATAGAAATAAACTTTTGAAAAAATTTTCTATAGAAATAAAATCTTGGTAGATTATTTTTGGCTCGAGTGGCAACCATGATTATGAACCGAATAAAATTTGAACAAAATTTTCTATAGAAATAAAATTTTGACAATGATGAAATTTTTATTATGAACCGAATAAAATTTTAACAAAATTTTCTCTAGAAATAAAATTTTGACAAAATTTTCTATAGAAATAAAATTTTGACAAAATTTTCTATAGAAATAAAATTTTGGTAGATTATTTTTGGCTCTAGTTTCAAGTTTTGTGTGATTGGACCAATTTCGGTATGGTTGTTAGTGACCATATACTAACACCACGTTCCTAATTTGAACCGGATCGGATGAATTTTGCTCCTCCAAGAGGCTCCGGAGGTCAAATCTGGAGAACGTTTTATATGGGGACTATATATAATTATGGACCAATTTTTGCACGGTTGCTAGAGACCATATACCAACATCGTGTACCAAATTTCAGCCGGATCGGATGCAATTTGCTTCTCTTTGAGGCTTCGCAAGCCAAATCTGGGGATCGGTTTATATGGGGCCTATATATAATTATGAACCGATGTGGACCAATTTTTGCACGGTTGTTAGAGACCATATACCAATATCATGTACCAAATTTCAGGCGGATCGGATCAAATTTGCTTCTCTTTGAGGCTCCGCAACCCAAATCTGGGGATCGGTTTATATGGGCGCTATATATAATTATGGACCGATATGGACAAATTTTTGCATGGTTGTTAGAGACCATATACCAACATCATGTACCAAATTTCAGCCGGATCGGATGAAATTTTCTTCTCTTTGAGGCTCCGCAAGCCAAATCTGGGGATCGGTTTATATGGGGGCTATATATAATTATGGACCGATGGGTACCAATTTTTGCATGGTTGTTAGAGACCATATAGTGACACCATGTACCAAATTTCAGCCGGATCGGATAAAATTTGCTTCTCTTTTAGGCTCCGCAAGCCAAATCTGGGGATCGGTTTATATGGGGGCTATATATAATTATGGACCGATGTGAACCAATTTTTGCATGGTTGTTAGAGACCATATACCAACAGCATATACCACATTTCAGCCGGATCGGATGAAATATGCTTCTTTTAGAGGCTCCACAAGCCAAATCTGAGGGTCCCTTTATATGGGGGCTATACGTAAAAGTGGACCGATATGGCCCATTTTCAATACAATCCGACCTACGTCGATAACAACTACTTGTGCCAAGTTTCAAGTCGATAGCTTGTTTCGTTCGGAAGTTAGCGTGATTTCAACAGACGGACGGACGGACGGACGGACATGCTTAGATCGACTCAGAATTTCACCACGACCCAGAATATATATACTTTATGGGGTCTTAGAGCAATATTTCGATGTGTTACAAACGGAATGACAAAGTTAATATACCCCTATCCTATGATGGAGGGTATAAAAACTCAGCGAGAGAGAACCTCATATGCGATGATCTCATTGAGTGAACTGCGACCAGTGATAGCTTAGAGGTGTTCCGATTGGAGCTTGCGAACTACTCAGTTTTAACCCTCTAATGTTCAATCCCTCCTTTAGGCGGGCTTCATTAAATAAGGAAGCTAAGACAACAAAAATGAATAAAATAAAAAGAAAGCTTAGTTGAACCTATTCAAGAGCCTTTACAGCATATACTGAATTTTACCGTATAAATTTTTGTTGCTTTTGTGTCGTTAACATTGAATATTTAATCAGCTGACAAAAAAATTGGGACATTAGAGTATTAATATTTCTGACGACTATTCATTGTGAACTGTGTAGATTTAAAGAACATAATGGGAGAAAAACTCAGTGAGAAAACTGCATATTCGGAGATCCTATTGAACGGACTGAGATCAGTGATAGCTTCGGGTTCAGTATTAATTTAGAATTGCTCAGAATGGTTCTTGCGATCGGATCGGTTTGAACATTTCTGACGACTACTCATGCAATCGTCTTTGTTGTAAAGGGTGATACGGTCAAAATTTGGTCAATATAAACTATGGTCTTTCAATTTTGCATTTAAAAAACCTGAACACCCTTCATTTTGAAGGTGTGTGTGTGTGTCGAATGTTGCTCCTATTTTGATTTTGGAATTCACTCTTCAGTTGTCAAAATGCCGTCCAAGCAAGAAGAGCAGCGTATCAAAAGTTTGCTCGCGCATCGCGAAAATCCGAGCTACTCGCACGCAAAGCTGGCAAAATCGCTAAAAGTTGCCAATTCAAACGTTACAAATGTAATTAAAGTGTTTGGGGAACGTTTGTCGACAGCCAGGAAGTCTGGATCGGGGGAAAATCGGAAACCGGAAGCCACTGAGACGACAAAGAGAGTTGCCGGTAGTTTCAAGCGAAACCCTAACCTCTCTCTCCGAGATGCCGCAAATAAGCTGGGTGTATCGTCTACAACCGTGCATCGTGACAAAAAACGAGCCGGACTATCGACTTACAAGAAGGTAGTGACTCCAAATCGCGATGATAAACAAAATACGACGGCCAAAGCGCGATCCCGGAGGCTGTACACGACGATGCTGACGAAGTTTGACTGCGTGGTAATGGACGACGAAACCTACGTCAAAGCCGACTACAAGCAGCTTCCGGGACAGGAGTTTTATACGGTAAAAGGAAGGGGAAAGGTAGCAGATATTTTCAAGGCTTTCTGCGGCGAAGAAGGTGGACAAGGTGGCTGTACAAAATCTGATGGCAGGTGTCAAGCGTGAGGCCCAGCAATTCGGATTTGGAAAAGCGAAAGCCTAATTGAATATTTTTCCAGAATTTTATACTAATTGAACTTGAAAAATTAATTTAATTTGATTTTTTAAATAAACGATTTCACAGATTTACGCGCGTTTTCCCTTGACCAAATTTTGACCGTATCACCCTTTACAATCTGCGTAGAGAGTGGAGACCCGCCATCTCTGTGAGGTAGGTTAGGTTAGGTGGCAGCCCTATGTATCAGGCTCACTTAGACTATTCAGTCCATTGTGATACCACATTGGTGAACTTCTCTCTTGTCACTGAGTGCTGCCCGATTCTATGTTAAGCTCAATGACAAGGGACCGCCTTTTTATAGCCGAGTCCAAA
The DNA here is from genome assembly GCF_050003625.1 of Haematobia irritans. Lineage (NCBI taxonomy): Eukaryota > Metazoa > Arthropoda > Insecta > Diptera > Muscidae > Haematobia > Haematobia irritans. Next base: position 163,988,370 of record NC_134398.1, on the reverse strand, counting down.
CGGCGTTCCACATTGCAGTGAAACCACTTAGAGAAGTTTTGAAACCCTCAGAAATGTCACCAGCATTACTGAGGTGGGATAATCCACAGCTGAAAAACTTGGTGTTCGGTCGAAGCAGGAATCGAACCCATGACCTTGTGTATGCAAGGCGGGCATGCTAACCATTGTACCACGGTGGCTCTGTGGGGTAACTGTAAATCGGAATAACTCACTTGAGGACTTGTAAATCAGAAAAACTAAGTAAGGTACTGTAAATCAGAAGAACTCAATAGAGAAATTGTGAATCCGAAGAAGAGGGGTAACTGTATACTCGAAAATCACACTGAGGGAACTGTAGATTCGAAGAACTAAGTGAAGATCTGAACATCAAAATATCTCAACAGAGAAACTATTAATCCGAAGAACTCAGTAAGTAAGCTGATAACCAAGGAACTCAGTGTAGTTCAGAAAAAAAATCAGTGGACGGATCAGTGAATATCAGAAGAGCTCACTCCAGGAACTGTAGACCTGAAGAACTGAGTTCGGTACTGTAGATAGGAAGAACTGGATGGAGGAACTGTTGATCTGTAGAACTCCGTGGGCTAACTGCATAACTGAAGATCTCATTGAAGGAATTGTAGATCCAAAGAAATGTATGCGGAAAGGTAGACGATAAATTTCTCATTCATAGAACTCAAATAATCAAGAACTGTAGGAAATATAGTTCGAAGTTCTCAGTGGGAGAACTTAGAACCGAATAACTCAATTGAGGACCGGTAAATCTAAATAGCAGAAATAACTGCATTCCCGAATATTTAATTGAGGGACCTGTAATTCTGAAGCCTGGGTTGTAGCCTGGAATTGCTCCGATTGAAGCTTCCAATTGGTAAAAAATTCGGTCCAATTTTAATATTTCTGACAATTACAAATGAAAATTTCTTTGTATTTAATCTAGGTGGGAGCTCGAAGGTCCCAGTGGGGATACTAGACACTAAAAGAACATATAAGAAAAACTCAGTGGGGAAACTGTAGATCCAAAGAACTCATTGTTGAACTGTATATCCAAAGAACCCAGTGCAAGAACTTAGATACGAATAGCTCAATCGAGGACCTGTAAATCAGAAAAACTGAGTAAGGTACTGTAACATAGATTATAATAACTTAACGATTGATCTGTGAATCCAAAGAACTCCGAATGCCGCAAATGGAGTCATGTAAACCGAAAGAATAGAACTAATTGCATTCCCGAATATCTCATTGGGGGGCCTGTAGATTTGAACTTTACATCAGAAGAATTCAACAGAGAATCTTTTCATCCATAGAACTCAGTTAGGGGACTGATATCTTAACAGCTCAATTGGTGATATGTAGATCCGAAGAACTCAGCAAAGGTCTTGAGAATAAAAAGAACTGAGTAAGGTACGAAGATCCCAATAGGCGAAGCTACATATCAGAGCTTCTTTAAATGGTTTGACCTTAAAGTAAAACATCATTCTGACTCGGCCATAAGAGGGGGTTCCTTCTCAGTTAGCTTAATATAGCATCGAGCAGCACACACTGATGAGAGAGAAGTTCACCACCTCAAAATGGTGGAAGTGAATCGAAAAATAACGGGCTGCCTTATTTCATCTAACCCTATCCCAAGATCTCAGTTAGGGAACTTCTTATCCAAAAATCTAAGTGGAAGAACTGAGTATCCGAATACCTAATTGCAAAGATCTCAGCAGAGAAATTGTAGGTCCCAAAAGTAGCAGTGTTACCTAGAATTACGCGACCATGGAAAAATTGTTTATCAAGTCTAAACTGTGAAGACCGCGACGAGCAATCGGTGGGTGAACTGTAACAGAAAACTGCTTTAAACTCCGAAATCTGTATTCAAATATTCGAAATCTGTTGTTTGTTACAAACTATTAATAATTTATTATTTTCTTTTGCTTTCCAGCAGTTCCTACAATAATGCTGTAACAATTACGTGCCACTGTGCCGATATGCGTGAGTCTATCACGATAAGGTAAGTATGAGTAAATTGTAGAATTTTATTTTTGATTCGAATGGAGTTGGGTGTTGCCAGTTGAAAAAAGAAAACGAGAAAAACGAGAGTTCATCTACACACATCGCTTCATGACGTTCGAATGAAGCAAAAGGTCCAGGGAACATTTTTACATGCATTCTTCCAATGAGCAAAGTGGCAAGTAGGCTAATAGTCATGTTGCATATTTTGTTGCACGTATGCATGCCATAACAATGAGTCGAGACGCCAAAGAAAAACAGCTGTTCAAGACCTTAGAACCCACAACTCATTGCTCTCTATGAGACAGTCATTCCAAAGAATGTCCATCTATAGGTGGATGGGTTGAAAGGCAATCCAACCCCTTGGACTCAGGCATACATACAATCATCTCACCGTCATCATCATCATCCGCAGAAGTAGCATCACCATCTGCAAACAGTGGCGGGCGGTTAGTATGCTTACAAATGACATAAAGGACGACCCCTTTTGTTTCGTTTTTCAAATGGGCTCGATGCATTGTTGCTTTTTTCCAGGTTGATGATGGCTAGTACAGAAACACAAGAGTAGCCCAAAAGAAATGATGGACAGGGTTGTTCTCCTGCATAATGAGCTGGCACATCAGGAGTCGTTTGTTTGCTTGATTTTTCATATTCTACATCTCAAAATAATTACTTTTTGAAGAAGATGCAAAAATGCCAGGTTTTAAGACAAATCGAAAAAATACGTCGTTCTTACTCTATGTTATATAGAGGAGAAAGGTCATATAAGGCTACCTTCTTGGAAAATTAATGCGTGGAATGTAGATTTTCTGAGATTTTTCTGAAGCAAATATAAACGAAAAATGATGTCAAAACAACCGATCACATATGCTAAAATATAGTAATTGTGAAAATTTTAGTTTCGTGTTTCACAGAGTGTGAGAAATGGATGTCATGGCCTTGCTTCTAACAGAAACCATGTCCAACGAGTGCTGAACGAATTAATCTCCAAGTGCCATAGTGTAAACAAAAAAATATTTATGAAGGTATATGGTCTCGGCTTCACTCTTCACCCCCATAAAAAGGACCCCCAGATTTGGCTTGCGAAACCTCTAAGAGAAGCATATTTCATCCAATCTGGCTGAAATTTGGTATATGGTCTTTAACAACCATGCAAAAATTGGTCCACATCGGTCGATAATTATATATAGCCCCCATCCGATCCGACCGAAATTTGGTACATGGTGCTTGTATATAAAGGGCGATATGGTCAAAATTTGGTCAAGGGAAAACGCGTCTAAATCGGTGAAATCGTTTATTTAAAAAATCAAATTAAATTTCTTTTTCAAGTTCAATTAGTATAAAATTCAGGAAAAATATTCAGTTAGGCTTTCGCTTTTCCAAATCCGAATTGCCGGGCCTCACGCTTGACACCTGCCATCAGATTTTGTACAGCCACCTTGTCCACCTTCTTCGCCGCAGAAAGCCAGTTTGCCTTGAACTGCTGCTCGTCCTTAGCAGTTTTTTTGGTCTTCTTTAGGTTCCGCTTGACTATAGCCCAGTATTTCTCAATTGGGCGGAGCTGTGGCGTGTTGGGAGGGTTCTTGTCCTTGGGAACCACCTGCACGTTGTTGGCGGCATACCACTCCATGGCCTTTTTACCGTAATGGCAAGATGCCAAATCCGGCCAAAACAGTACGGAACAACAGTGTTTCTTCAGGAAAGGCAGCAGACGTTTATTTAAACACTCTTTCACGTAAATTTCTTGGTTGACAGTCCCGGAAGCTATGAAAATGCTGCTTTTCAAGCCACAGGTACAGATGGCTTGCCAAACCAGATATTTCTTTGCGAACGTTGACAGTTTTATGTGCTTGAAAATATCTGCTACCTTTCCCCTTCCTTTTGCGGTATAAAACTCCTGTCCCGGAAGATGCTTGTAGTCGGCTTTGACGTAGGTTTCGTCGTCCATTACCACGCAGTCAAACTTCGTCAGCATCGTCGTGTACAGCCTCCGGGATCGTGCTTTGGCCGTCGTATTTTGTTTATCATCGCGATTTGGAGTCACTACCTTCTTGTAAGTCGATAGTCCGGCTCGTTTTTTGGATCGATGCACGGTTGTAGACGATACACCCAGCTTATTTGCGGCATCTCGGAGAGAGAGGTTAGGGTTTCGCTTGAAAATACCGTCAACTTTCTTTGTCGTCTCAGCGGCTTCCGGTTATCGATTTCCCCCCGATCCAGACTTCCTGGCTGTCGACAAACGTTCCCCAAACACTTTAATTAAATTTGTAATGGTTGATTTGGCAACTTTTAGCGATTTTGCCAACTTTGCGTGCGAGTAGCTCGGATTTTCGCGATGCGCGAGCAAAATTTTGATACGCTGCTCTTCTTGCTTGGACGGCATTTTGACAACTGAAGAGTGAATTCCAAAATCAAAATAGGAGCAACATTCTACACACACACCTTCAAAATGAGGAGGGGTGTTCAGGTTTTTTAAATGCAAAATTGAAAGAAATACGTCAAGTTTATATTGACCAAATTTTGACCGTATCACCCTTTAGTCTCTAACAACAATGCAAAAATCGGTCCACATCGGTCCATAATTGTATATAGGCCACATATAAACCGTATCAATCTATATTATATTTAGCCCCCCAAATAAACCGATCACCAATCACAAAACATCACGATTGCCACTCGAGCCAAAAATAATCTACCAATATTTTATTGCCATAGAAAATTTTGTCAAAATTTTGTATTTCTATAGAAAATTTTGTCAAAATTTTGTATTTCTATAGAAAATTTTGTCAAAATATAATTTCTATAAAAAATTTTGTCAAAAATTTATTTCTATAGAAAATTTTGTCAAAATTTTATTTCTATAGAAAATTTTGTCATAATTTTATTTCTGTAGAAAATTTTGTCATAATTTTATTTCTATAGAAAATTTTTGAAGCATTTCATAGTTGGAGAGGAATATTTTGCAAAATCTTCCAAAACATCTAGAATTCTACCAATCTACCAAACAATAAAAAATCTGTCATTTTTGGTAGACTCGTGTTCATAATTGTATATAGCCACCATATAAAGCAACCCCCATATTTCAATTCTGGCTCTATAATTACCGCACAAAGTTCATATCGGTTCGTAATTATTTCTTTTCTATATATACCGGTCAAGAACTGAATATATATTTAATCGACCTTTCTTTTGTCTACTATATATCCCGCATGGACTAACTTACAATTTAGAAGAAGGTTCAAGATGCTTTGCCATCGGCCGCAAGTCTATCGTAGAAACTTGGTTTAACGAATTTTAGCTTATTCGACTTTTGATTAGCTAAGTCCAGGTGCTTCGATGATGGCAATCACGGAGGGTATATTCACTAAAATTCCACAAATCCTCTTGGCATAACGCATATTGCAGTTTTTTTCAGGGTATTTAAAAATATCGTTATATACTCAATGAAACTGTCAAACCGTTTCAAAGTAGTGTTTAAGCGTAAAAAATCTGGACTGCATAATCCAAATAATCAAAAAACCAATATGCTTCTATAGCCATCCTAAGGGAATTTTGGGGGAGTTGAAGCCTAACAGCGGAAATAGTGGCGTTCTGATAATATGCTTCACACGAAGCTAATACTTTTCATTATGGTGAATTGTTCTTGCTGCCTCTATATGCATAGAGGCGGAAAAAGATGGCTGTAGAAAACAAAATTTTTGTCGCAAAAATTTTGTTTTTTCCCTATCCAAAATTGTTTTCGAAATGAGATACATAATATCCAAAAGATAGCATGGTTGCGATAAACATGTTACATGTGCACAGTCCAAAAATAACATTTTGCTCCAGGAGGTGATCATATTATTTCTCTGGGTGTGCCAAATCTAAGAAAATTTTGGTGAAGTTGAAACATGGATCCACTGTATGTACCAGCCTTAGAATGTGATTCGTAAGAGGCAAAGATTTCCCAACATCCGGAAAATTTTTACCGTTTTCTAGAATTTCGAAGATGTGATCAAAATCGACTCTATAGTTAAAGGTACAACTATCCCAGACCTGTACTATGCCGGAATATGGGACCAATTTAATTTGCTGACAAAAAAATTCTCGTTCACCATGATCAGGGAATCCTTCATATCTTTCACCACTCATGGTACTGTATTTTTTACTGAATCAACGTTTCTCCGGATTTGAGTTCGTTCGATGCTGCAGTTTGCTTCATTATTTATATCCTCCACCATAGGAAGGGGGTTATACTAACTTTTCAATTCAGTTGTAACACATCGAAATATTTGCACCAGAACGCATGAAGTATATGCGTCGTTGAGAAATTTTAAGTCGATCTCGCGATGTCCATACGTCCGGCTATCCGTCCGGCTACCGTCCGTCTGTCTATTGAAACAACCCTTACTTACGAACGCAGCACTTCATTTTAAAGACCTTGGTACTTGAGACATAGCATAATTTCTACTTGTAATCGAGTCCGTAAGTTGTCGATAACACGATCTTAAAGAACTTTGATAGCACATGAAGAAACAAACTGAAAAAAACCCGAATAAATTTAACTTTGTTTCCTAGAATTGAAAATAAGTATGTAACACTTACATTTAAAAGAGAATTGTATCTTAAATTTGTCCAGGTTGATAAGTCCCCGGTCTGACACATAGATGGCGTCGCTAGTATTAAATGCATATTATTTTTATATTGTACCAACCTTCAAATGATTCGTGACGTCTGTAAGTCTATTAGTTTGTGAGATAGAGCGTCTTTTGTGAAGCAACCTTTGTTATTGTGAAAAAAATGGAAAAAAAGGAATTTCGTGTTCTCATAAAATACTGTTTTCTGAAGGGAAAAAATACTGTGGAAGCAAAAACTTGGCTTGATAATGAGTTTCCGGACTCTGCCCCAGTGAAATCAACATTTATTGATTGGTATGCAAAATTCAAGCGTGCTGAAATGAGAACCGAGGACGGTGAACGCAGTGGACGCCCGAAAGAGGTGGTTACCGACAAAAACATAAAAAAAATCCACAAAATGATTTTGAATGACCGTAAAATGAAGTTGATCGAGATAGCAGAGGCCTTAAAGATATCAAAGGAACGAGTTGGTCATATCATTCATCAATATTTGGATATGCGGAAGCTCTGTGCAAAAAGGTGCCGCGCAAGCTCACATTTGACCAGAAACAACAACGTGTTGATGATTCTGAGAGGTGTTTGCAGCTGTTAAATCGTAATACACCCGAGTTTTTCCGTCAATATGTGACAATGAATGAAACATGGCTCCATCACTACACTCCTGAGTCCAATCGACAGTCGGCTGAGTGGACAGCGACCGGTGAACCGTCTCCGAAGCGTGGAAAGACTCAAAAGTCCGCTGGCAAAGTAATGGCCTCTGTTTTTTGGGATGCACATGGAATAATTTTAATCGATTATCTTGAGAAGGGAAAAACCATCAACAGTGACTATTATATGGCGTTATTGGAGCGTTTGAAGGTCGAAACCACGGCAAAACGGCCCCATATGAAGAAGAAAAAAGTGTTTATCCACCAAGACAACGCACAGTGCCACAAGTCATCGATGGCAAAAATTCATGAATTGGGCTTCGAATTGCTTCCCCACCCACCGTATTCTCCAGATCAGCCCCCAGCGACTTTTTCTTGTTCTTAGGATGCTCGCAGGGAAAAAAATTGGCTGCAATGAAGAGGTGATCGCCGAAACTGAGTCCTATTTTGAGGCAAAACCGAAGGAGTTCTAGCAAAATGGTATCAAAAAATTGGAAGGTCGTTATAATCATTGTATCGCTCTTGAAGGGAACTATGTTGAATAATAACAAGAATATACGGCCATAAGTTCGGCCAGGCCGAAGCTTATGTACCCTACACCATGGATTGCGTAGAACCTTCTACTGAAGACTGTCATCCACAATCGAATTACTTGGGTTGCGGTAACACTTGCAGATGGCAAGATATCTTAAAACTTCCTAACACCGTGGTATATATTAAACTAAAAAAGACCGATTAAATACGTATGTAATTAAGTTTAAAGTTTCTATAGAAATAAAATTTTTACAAAATAAAATTTTGATAACATTTTCTATAGAAGTAAAATTTGGAAAAAATTTTCTATAGAAATAAAATTTGGATAAAATTTTCTATAGAAATAAAATTTTTACAAAATTTTCTATAGAAATAACATTTTGACAATGACAATTTGACAATTTTCTATAGAAATAAAATTCTGACAAAATTTTCTATAGAAATAAAATTTTGACAAAATTTTCTATAGAAATAAAATTTTGACAAAATTTTCTATAGAAATAAAATTTTGACAAAATGTTCTATAGAAATAAAATTTTGACAAAATTTTCTATAGAAATAAAATTTTTACAAAATTTCTATAGAAATAACATTTTGACAATGTTTCCTATAAAAATAAAATTTTGGTAGATTATTTTTGGCTCGAGTGGCAACCATGATTATAAACCGATAAGGACCAATTTTTGTGTGATTGGGGATCGCCTATATATAACTATAGACCGATATGGACCAATTTTGGCATGGTTATTAGCGGCCTTATATTAACACCACGTTGCAAATTTCAACCGGATCGGATGAATTTTGCTCCTCTAAGAGGCTCCGGAGATCAAATCTGGGGAACGCTTTATATGGGGCTATATATAATTATGGACCGATATGGACCAATTCCTGCGTGTTTGTTGGAGACCACATTCTAACACCACGTTCCAAATTTCAACCTGATCGGATGAATTTTGCTCCTCCTAGAGGCTCCGGAGGACAAATCTGGGGATCGATTTATATGGGGGCTATACATAATTATGGACCGATATGGACCAATTCTTGCATGGTTGTTAGAGACCATATACTAGGTTAGGTTAGGTTAGGTGGCAGCCCGATGTATCAGGCTCACTTAGACTATTCAGTCCATTGTGATACCACATTGGTGAACTTCTCTCTTATCACTGAGTGCTGCCCGATTCCATGTTAAGCTCAATGACAAGGGACCTCCTTTTTATAGCCGAGTCCGAACGGCGTTCCACATTGCAGTGAAACCACTTAGAGAAGCTTTGAAAACCCTCAGAAATGTCACCAGCATTACTGAGGTGGGATAATCCACCGCTGAAAAAATTTTTGGTGTTCGGTCGAAGCAGGAATCGAACCCACGACTTTGTGTATGCAAGGCGGGCATGCTAACCATTGCACTACGGTGGCTCCCAGAGACCATATACTAACACCACGTACCCAATTTCATCCGGATCGGATGAATTTTGCTCCTCTAAGAGGCTCCGGAGGACAAATCTGGGGATCGGCTTATATGGGGCTATATATAAAATTGGACCGATATCGACCAATTTTGGCATGGTTGTTAGAGACAATATACTCACACCACGGACCAAATTTCAATCGGATCGGATGACTTTTGCTCCTCTAAGAGGCTCCGGAGGTCAAATCTGGGGATCGGTTTCTATGGGGGCTATATATAATTATGGGCCGATGTGGACCAATTTTTGCATGGTCATTAGAAAACATATATCAACATCAGCCGAATCGGATGAAATTTGCTTCTCTTAGAGGATCCGCAAGCCAAATCGGGGGATCGGTTTATATGGGGGCTATATATAATTATGGACCGATGTGGACCAATTTTTGCATGGTTGTTAGAGACCATATACTCACACCACGGACCAAATTTCAATCGGATCGGATGACTTTTGCTCCTCTAAGAGGCTCCGGAGGTCAAATCTGGGGATCGGTTTCTATGGGGGCTATATATAATTATGGACCGATATGGACCAATTTTGGCATGGTTGTTAGAGACCGTATATTAACACCATATACCAAATTTCAGCCGGAGCGGATGAAATTTGCTTCTCTTAGAGCAATCGCAAGCCAAATTTGGGGGTCCGTTTATATGGGGCCTATTCGTAAAAGTGGTCCGATATGGACCAATTTTTGCACGGTTAGTAGAGACCATATACTAACATCATGTACCAAATTTCAGCCAGATCGGATGAAATTTGCTGCTCTTAGAGCAATCGCAAGCCAAATTTGGGGGTCCGTTTATATGGGGGCTATACGTAAAAGTGGACCGATTTGGCCCATCTTCAATACCATCCGACCTACATCAATATCAACTACTTGTACCAAGTTTCAAGTCGATAGCTTGTTTCGTTCGGAAGTTAGCGTGATTTCAACAGACGGACGGACATGCTCAGATCGACTCAGAATTTCACCTCGACCCAGAATATATATACTTTATGGGGTCTTAGAGCATTATTTCGATGTGTTACAAACGGAATGACAAAGTTAATATACCCCCATCCTATGGTGGAGGGTTTTAAAACGAATTTTACAAAAAAATTTCTTTTTCTTTTTCTTTGTTAAACAGGGGACTTATCAGCCAACCTGTTACTTCACTTCTCCGCTTCTTTGGCTCGGTATAAATACCCAAATAATTAGTGTAAAGACAAAATCTTTGGAATCGGTAATACTTTTTTCAGTGCATTTAATTGCATCGCAAAAAGATAATTTTCACTCCTTTTTTGATGACGTTTTTTTCGTTGGGTTGGGCTATATGGTTATCCGAAAATCAAGGTGTCGTGAAAAACATTTACGGAATAAAATTGTATCCCTGAAAGGACTATGACCACAACTGCTGTGTAAGTGAATGTCTTAGTCTCTTCAACCACTGTAATCAGTCACCACTGTTTATGGCGTTAAGTCAACATTTGCATAAAGTCCTTGTGGGTGTTTGTTAGTTTTTCGTACTTATTGCTTAACGCAGATCTTCCCATTTTTTGTTACTTTTCGTTAAACACAAGCCAGCCACCCCTTTAGATATGATGACACTTGTTTGAACTTCCTAAATCTAAAGCTTCAGATATTTTGCCACTGTATCTTTATCCCCTTTTAAAAGAAAAAAAAATCACTTTGGTTGAGTCACAATTTTTTCATATTAGGGTGCTGTATTTCAACGGTATATCATTTAAAAATTCTAACATATTGCATTTAAATTAAAAAATAACATTATAATGTTCTCCCCTACAGTTTTTAAGCGTTGCGTCAAAGATAAAAGATATATCATTTCTAGAGTTTCATATCAAATGAGCAATTTTTTATTTTATATACGGTGAAATAACTAAGGGAAATCCACTATTCTCTGGCAATTATAGCAACCACTCCTCAATGATGAATTTACATTAAATTTACATTAAAATATTGTCAATATAAAATATTGAAATTTCAAAATTCTCTGTGGGGAAAATTATTTAAATTGATCTACATGTGTTAATACCTTCTTGTTAATCCTATAATTTATTGGATTATAAAATGCTTTATTATACTTTGGAGTAGTTATAATTTTTTTTAAAAATCTCGCATGGTGGGAAAATAATTGTAGTTTTTTATTGGAAACATATTAAACGGAATTATACCATGTGATTATATATTTTTATGTTCCCCATCGTATCAACCACAAGACCTCCACTGATACAATTTAAATCCGAAAGGCAATTCATCATAATTTATTTTTGTTTTTGTTTAAGATTTTCTGTTTAAATCTTACATTCCTTAACCTACGACCTTGGAATGCGATGGAAACCAATAGTTTATTCTAAAAATTTTTCTTAAGCGTTAACATTAAAAAACATTTTCTGTCAATTATATGAATATTAAAAAAAAAAAAAAAAAAAAAAAACTGATAGCTGATACCACTTGTCGTTTTAATAAGACAAGACTATGAATATGTTTAAATATGTATATTAGGGTGAAGTAAAGTTATTTGGAATATTTCCTTGCCTTCCAGGAAAAATTCATGACAATATTTAAGTGATTAATAACACAAACACAAAAAATACAATTATGTAATTTTCAACAAAAAATCGCCCAATAATCAGGGTTGGCCTGTCGCAAACTGTGACATTTGCGACATACGTTTACGACGGTATAATACGTATGTCGCAAAAGTCGTAAACGTACTGTAAAAAACTTAATTTTGAATTAAAGAAATTGTGAATATTTTTTAATTTAATTTAGTTAGGCTTCCCGATAAAAGAAATGCAAAAAAAATGCTTTGTTCAAAACTCCACTAGTTTTACATCTCTCATTCGCAACTCCAAACTATTCTTGGTTTGCGTGGCCCATAATGTCCACTTAAGCCTTAGTGGCATCAGCGAATGACTAGCTACAATATTTAAAAATTTTAATTTGTATGGAAATTGGCTCTAATAAGCCAAAACGTGATTTTATAAAATTCTCTCTAAACAAAATTCACTTTTGCAAGACTCAAGTAGTCTTCTAAAGAAAGGATGAGCGAATACCTGCCGTCACGTTTACTGCACCATCAAGTAGTTCATTCTAAGTTCGGCTTGGAGTCTCCAATTGAAATAACTCTATTCTCAATTCCTGAGAATTTAAATTTCTTCGCACATATTATCATCTTGGATATCATTCGCTGCCTAGCTGAAGGGACTGAAGTATTTTGAGTTTGGGACGTTTGCTACTTTTCTTACATTTACGACGCGTATGTGACGTTTACAACTTTGCGAGAGTCGCAAACCTAAAATAGCTTAATACAGACCATCTCTGCTAATAATGTTTTCTCAGTTAGATTTGTCATTGGAGAATAGATATTTTGTCTTAATAGAGTTTTTGTTAGATTTCAAAGATTGACTAGATAGTACAGCAATTGTTCAGAAGAGTAAAATTTACCAAAGTTTTTTCTCAAGAAATATTCATATTAAATATCTTTGGATAACAATTATTGGACTTCCTTTTTAAGCTTATTTTATAGAAACGGTATCAAACAATTAATTTTTATACCATCCCCCATAGGATGGAGGTATATTAACTTTGTCATTCCGTTTGTAACACATCGAAATATTGCTCTAAGACCCCATAAAGTATATAAATTCTGGGTTGTGGTGAAATTCTGAGTCGATCTGAGCATGTCCATCCGTCCGTCCGTCTGTTGAAATCACGCTAAATTCCGAACGAAACAAGCTATCGACTTGAAACTTACCACAAGTAGTTTTTATTGATGTAGGTCAGATGGTATTGCAAATGGGCCATATCGGTTCACTTTTACGTATAGCCTCCATATAAACGGACCCCCAAATTTGGCTTGCCGATCGTCTAAGATCCGATCCGGCTGAAATTTTGTACATGGTGTTAGTATATGGTCTCTAACAACCATGCACAAATTGGGCCATATCGGTCCATAATTATATATAGACCCCATATAAACCGATCCTCCGAATTGGCTTGCAGAGCCTCTAAGAGAAGCAAATTTCATCCGATCTGGCTGAAATTTGGTACATGGTGTTTGTATATGATCTCTAACAACCATGCAAAAATTGGTCCACATCGGTCCATAATTATATATAGCCCCCATATAAACGGATCCCCAAATTTGGCTAGCGATCCTCTAAGAGAAGCAAATTTCATCCGATCCGGCTGAAATTTGGTACATGGTATTGGTATATGGTCTCTAACAACCGTGCAAAAATTGGTCCACATCGGTCCATAATTATATATAGCCCCCATATAAACAGATCCTCCGATTTGGCTTGCGGAGCTTTTAAGAGAAGCAAATTTCATCTGATCCGGCTAAAATTTGGTATATGGTGTCAGCATATGATCTCTAATAACCATGCAAAAATTGGTCCACATCGGTCCATAATTATATATAGCCCCCATATAAACCGATCTCCCGATTTGGCTTGCGGAGCCTCTAAGAAAAGCAAATTTCATCCGATCTGGCTGAAATTTGGTACATGGTGTTGGTATATGGTTTCTAACAACTATGCAAAAATTGGTCCACATGGGTCAATAATTATATATAGCCCCCATATAAACCAATCCCCGGAGCCATTGTGTTAGTATATGGTCTCTAATGACCGTGCAAAAATGGCATGGCCCCATAGAAACCGATCACCAGATTTGCCCTCCGGAGCCTCTTGGAAGACCAAAATTCTTCTTATTCAGTTAAAATTTGGTACGTGGTTTTAATATACGGCCTCAAACACCAATGCAAAAATTGGTCGAAATCGGTCAATAATTATATATAGCCCCCATATAAACCGATCCCCAGATTTGACCTCCGGCGTCCCTTGGAAGAGCAAACTTCATCCGATTCGGTTGAAATTTTGTACGTGACGTTAGTATATGGTATCCAACAACTATGCAGGAATTGGTTCATATCAGTAGATAATTATATATAGCCCCCATATAAACCGATCCCCAGATTTGACCTCCGGTGCCTTTCGGAGAAGCAAAATCCATGCGATCTGGTTGAAATTTGGTACGTGGTGGTAGCATATGATATTTAACAACCATGCCAAAAGTGGTCCATATAAGTCCATAATCATATATAGCCTCCATATAAACCGATCCCGAAATTTGGTTTTGGAGCCTCTTGGAGGAGCAAATTTCATCCGAGTCCGTTGAAATTTGGTACCTTGTGCTAGTAGGTGACCGTTAACAACCATGCCTAACTAGGTCCATATCGGTCTATAGTTATATATAGCCCTCAGATAAATCGACCCCAATCACACAAAAATTGGTCCATATCTAGTTCATAATTCAAATAATAATTTAGAAAACGATGTTAAGAAGTTTTAAGATACCACAACTAAAGTAATTCGATTGTGGATGACAGTCTTTAGTACAAGTTTCTATGCAATCCATGGTGGATTGTACCGAACTTGCCGCCGTATATACTTGTTTTCATTATCTTATCCATCGAAATATTCTGTAAAGGATATGATTCTTCCCTAAAAATTTAATATTTTTTTACCAAATAGTCTCTCAGTTTTAACAAATCAGGAAGGCGCAGCGAAGCGAACCGGGTTCGGCTAGTTAGCAATAAAAGCTTAAAAAAATCTTGACATATTTCCATAGGCTTTATTGTAGAACTGGTGGCGTCATATGTTTCAATTAGAGTCTTATGTTAAATTCCTATGGAAATTACATACGAGAATTAATCCTCGCAAATCGTTGTCCGGTAATTTCATCTAGAATTTTCTTCATTAAAAAAGTATTTATAAATGTTTTTTTTTTTTAAATAAAAATTTCATAAAAACATTAGTTTTACCAAATATCGGTAGAGAAAATTTCATAGAGACTTTGAAAATCTTAGAAAAAAGGTCATAGACATTTTATCTATAGAGATGTTTTTGTTAAATAAAAAATTGGCTTCATCAAAGGTTACATAAAAATGTTAAAAAATTCAAAAATAATTAGAACATATTTTCAAGAAATTTCAACGTTAGAAATATTTATGTACCAAAATTTTTGGATGTGATACTTTCGTAGACAATTCGTCTTAAATTACAATTTCAATAAAATCGTATGAAAATTTAAATTATATGACGTGTAGAAAAATTTCCTAGAAACGTTTGAAAATGTTAGAAAAAAACTATTTTTAAAAACGAATTCATACGATTCTTATATTTAGAGACAATTTTCCTTAAAGGAAATAATAAAAAAATTAAATAAATCATATATTTAGCTAAATTTGAACAAGTATATACGGCCGTAAGTTCGGCCAGGCCGAAGCTTATGTACCCTCCATCATGGATTGCGTAGAAACTTCTTCTAAACACTGCCACCCACAATCCAATTACTTAAGTTGCGGTAACGCTTGCCGATGGCAAGGTATCTTAAAACCTCCTAACACCATCTTCTAAATTGTATGTAAGTCCATACGTGGTATATATTAAATCAAAAAAGATCGATTCAATACGTATATAATTCAGTTTGACAAAGTAGACATAAAATTTTGACAAAATTTTCTACAGAAATAAAATTTTAACAAAATTTTCTACAGAAATAAAATTTTCACAAAATTTTCTATAGAAATAAAAATTTTCACAAAATTTTCTATAGAAATAAAATTTTGACAAAATTTTCTATAGAAATAAAATCTTGGTAGATTATTTTTGGCTCGAGTGGCAACCATGATTATGAACCGAATAAAATTTGAACAAAATTTTCTATAGAAATAAAATTTTGACAATGATGAAAATTTTATTGTGAACCGAATAAAATTTTAACAAAATTTTCTCTAGAAATAAAATTTTGACAAAATTTTCTATAGAAATAAAATTTTGGCAAAATTTTCTATAGAAATAAAATTTTGGTAGATTATTTTTGGCTCTAGTGGCAAACATGATTATGAACCGATATGGACCAATTTTTGTGTGATTGGACCAATTTTGGTATGGTTGTTAGCGACCATATACTATTACCACGTTCCTAATTTGAACCGGATCGGATGAATTTTGCTCCTCCAAGAGGCTCCGGAGGTCAAATCTGGAGAACGTTTTATATGGGGGCTATATATAATTATGGACCGATATGGACCAATTTTTGCACGGTTGATAGAGACCATATACCAATACCATGTACCAAATTTCAGCCGGATCGGATGAAATTTGCTTCTCTTAGAGGCTCCGCAACCTAAATCTGGGGATCGGTTTATATGTGCGCTATATATAATTATGGACCGATGTGGACCAATTTTTGCACGGTTGCTAGATACCATATACCAATACCATGTACCAAATTTCAGCCGGATCGGATGCAATTTGCTTCTCTTTGAGGCTTCGCAAGCCAAATCTGGAGATCGGTTTATATGGGGGCTATATATAATTATGGACCGATGTGAACCAATTTTTGCATGATTGTTAGAGACCATATACCAACACCATGTACCAAATTTCAGCCGGATCGGATGAAATATGCTTCTCTTAGAGGCTAGAGGTTTATATGGGAGCTATATATAATTAAGGACCGATATGGACCAATTTTTGCATGGTTGTTAAAGACCATATACCAACACCATGTACCAAATTTCAGCCGGATCGCATGAAATATGCTTCTGTTAGAGGCTCCACAAGCCAAATCTGAGGGTCCCTTTATATGGGGGCTATACGTAAAAGTGGACCGATATGGCCCATTTTCAATACCATCCGACCTACATCGATAACAACTACTTGTGCCAAGTTTCAAGTCGATAGCTTTTTTCGTTCGGAAGTTAGCGTGACGGACGGACGGACATACTTAGATCGACTCAGAATTTCACCACGACCCAGAATATATATACTTTATGGGGTCTTAGAGCAATATTTCGATGTGTTACAAACGGAATGACAAAGTTAATATACCCCCATCCTATGGCGGAGGGTATAAAAACGAGTTCATACGAATCTTATATTTAGAGACAATTTTCATTAAAGGAAATAATAAAAAAATTAAATAAAATAAAGGTAGTTTAAAACAAATCATATCTATAGCTACATTTGAATAAAATATTATTTCAGTGTACAAACGTTTTCTTCACTTGAAATCCATCTTGTTCTCACTCCAGCCTAGTACACATCTATCAACATCTGGATGACAACGAATATCCACAGTCACATAGTCTAGGGTAAAATGTTTATAATTTGTGTAATGAAATCCATGGATTTCCAATTTTTTAGTGAGTGATTTTAAATTAAAAAAAAATACAAAATAAACCGTTGTCAATTCACATTATACATATTCTTATCACAAATATATTATCTCCCTAAAGGTTTACCATTGAACCCCAATATTAGAAACCATAATTCTTTGGAAATGAGAGATTTCCCAAAACATAAAGAAAAAATCAAATTAAATTCCCATAAATATGAAACATCATTTTCGTTGGAAGAATTAAAAATGCATTTAAAACTAAACTCTCTTTGGGGAATAATTTTTATGAGTAAAAAAAGTTTTGTTTTACGAATAAAAAATATTGAATAAACAATAAATATGAGGAGATTGGAATTGGATATCGTTTGAATTTTAAAATTGAAAGTTATTGATCGCTATAATAAAACTGAAAAAAGTCATAAAATGTTTTTTTTTTTCATCATAAATTTACTTAGGAAATTCCCAATACCCTTAGTATTGTATGTTCGTCGTGCAATCCATGCACTCTCGTTTAGTGATAGCCATAAAAACTGCACAAATTGTTTTGCAAATCCCTTTGCAATCGTTAGAGATAATTTTTCCCACGTTTCGTTTTTGTCATCAAAAGGTCATTCCCGTAGTCCTCATAATCGTTACAATTATAGTTCTTGCGTACGCTTACAAATCCCATATGGGAGTTACTTGCTTTGGCGGGCTGAAGCTACTTAAGGGACACACAATGTAATAGGACCACACTTCCACACTCTATGGTAAGGTCCTAAGCACAGATTTCTGTGTGTGAATTGCTGGGGCTACGTGGTTGGGATTCACTTTTATAGGCAACACCTACCAGTAACAACCACAACGACAGACGATGACAATGCCGATGCCGGTGACGACCATATTGTTCGAGTCTCTTTCCCTGCTATTGCTTTGTGAAAGAGATTACAAGAAATCGTATGTTTTGCCAATGGTTTCATTTGTATTACCCATATGGCATGCATAGTATTTGAAGGAAAGAAAGAAAGGATGTTTTCATGTACGACGTACATACGTACTTACATTCAATCCATATACAATAATACCCTTGAAAGTAATCATCCAAAACCCATATAACTAAAAACGGAGTATTGTTATGCCATAATGACAAACGTAAACACTTTATTTCTTCAATGGCCAAGTTGCCAGATTTTAGTTGGGTTTGATAATGGTGGAAGCACGTGTCCTTAGAATTAGTTAGGTGACCCTGAGTTGTCGATTACATTATTATTAATGAGAAAGTTCTAATTTCAGCCAAAATAGAGTGCATGCTATTCTCAACGAAATCTATGAAAGACTCAGTAACTCAAATTTTGTGGCACAAAATTCAAATAGTATTAAATAAAACTGTCTTTAAAAAATAAAATATAAATAAAAGAAATTCTAAAATCTTTGCTTTTCTCCGTTTCATCCGATCCGGCTGAAATTTGGAACATGATGTTGGTATATAGCCTCTAACAACCATGCAAAAATTGGTCCACATCGTTTTCTTAATTACCCAGCAAACAAAATTGGAAGTTGTTCTACAAACATTTTTTTTTAAAGCCCATACCAAAATCCCCCATCGACTTTTTTTCAACTTCCGATACAGTCCTTTTGGACAAGTCCACAAACATTTCTTCTAAAGCGCATCGTGGGATCTCCCAATGATTTTTTTGCACTCCCGATGCAGTGCTTTTGGACAAGTATACAAACATTTCTTCTAAAGCGCATCTTGGGATCACCCAATGTTTTTATTCTACTTCCGATGCAGTCGTTGTGGACAAGTATTAGAAAGTACGCAATCAGACTATTTTAAGTGCAAATTTTGGACACTTAAGCTTTACAAAAAAAAAAATTAATAAAAACAAGTATGTACGGCCGTAAGATCGGCCAGGCCGAAACTTATGCACCCTCCACCATGGATTGCGGAGAAACTTCTTCTAAACACTGCCATCCACAATCGAATTACTTAAGGTGCGGTAACGCTTGCCGATGGCAAGGTATCTTAAAACCTCTTAACACCGTCTTCTAAATTGTATGTAAGCTCATACGTGGTTATATTTAATCAAAAAAGATCGATCAAATACATACATAATTCAGTTTGACAAAATTTTCTATAGACGTAAAATTTTGACAAAATTTTCTATAGAAATAAAATTTTAACAAAATTTTCTATAGAAATAAAATTTTCACAAAATTTTCTATAGAAATAAAATTTTGACAAAATTTTCTGTAGAAATAAGATTTTGACAAAATTTTCTATAGAAATAAAATTTTAACAAAAATTTTCTATAGAAGTAAAATTTTAACAAAATTTTCTATAGAAATAAAATTTTAACAAAATTTTCTATAGAAATAAAATTTTGACAAAATTTTCTGTAGAAATAAGATTTTGACAAAATTTTCTATAGAAATAAAATTTTGGTAAATTATTTTTGACTCGAGTGGCAATCATGATTATGAACCGATATGGACCAATTTTTGAGTGATTGGAGATCGGCTATATATAACTATAGACCGATATGGAACAATTTTGGTATGGTTGTTAGCGGCCATATACTAACACCAAGTTGGTTGTTTGAGACAATATACCAACATTATGTACCAAATTTCAGGCGGATCGGATGAAATTTGCTTCTCTTTGAGGCTCTGTCAGCCAAATTTGGGGATCGGTTTATATGGAGGCTATATATAATTATGGACCGATGTGGACCAATTTTTGCACGGTTGTTAGAGACCATATGCCAACTCCATATACCAAATTTCGGCCGGATCGGATGAAATTTGCTTCTCTTAGAGGCTCCGAAAGCCAAATCGGGGGATCGGTTTATATAGGGGCTATATATAATTATGGACCGATGTGGACCAGTTTTTGCATGGTTATTAAATACCATATACTAACACCATGTACCAAATTTCAGCCGGATTGGATGAAATTTGCTTCTCTTAGAGGCTCCGAAAGCCAAATTGGGGGATCGGTTTATATGGGGGCTATATATAATTATGGACCGATGTTGATCAATTTTTTCATGGTTATTAGAGACCATATACGAACACCATGCCGGATCGGATGAAATTTGCTTCCCTTAGAGGGTCTGCAAGCCAAATATGGGGGTCCGTTTATATATGTTACGGCCCTACGTAAAAGTGGACCGATATGGCCCATTTGCAATACCATCGGACCTACATCAATAACAACTACCTGTGCCAAGTTTCAAGTCGATAGCTTGTTTCGTTCGGAAGTTAGAGTGATTTCAACAGACGGACGGAAGGACGGACGGACATGCTCAGATCGACTCAGAATTTCACCACGACCCGGAATATATACACTGTTAGAAAAATATGTTTTTCATATGTTCCGATATAAACAAAATGTGTTTCGGGCACAATTTTTAAACACAATATATTTAAATGCAAACATGTAATGTTCCTACACTAACACTAAATGTTTGGGACATCTATATTAATATGTTAGAATATACTATGTTTGGGGCATGAATGTTTCATAAAAATCATATGTGTGAATGCAAACATATATAAATTTACAAATTTCAACTAAACATACATATGTTGTGATATTTTATTCAAAGCGACAGAGAGAGTATAGAGAAAAAAATAGAGATGGAAACCGGGAGAGTTGACGAAAGAAATCAACATAACACAGCGAAAGAATCAAAAGAGAACAATTTCTGTGAAACCGCTTGTATGTTGTTTCGGAAAACTGTTTTATGATAAGGCCAAAAATTTGATATGCTTAAGTCTAAATATTATTTAATTTGAATAAAGAGAATGGACATTCGGAACCAAGAGAATAGACATTTGAAAAACAAACAGCATATGTTTTCGCCTTGAGAGCAGCATTTTATGTATGTGTAGACATGTGTTTTGTTTATCATTTGGCATTATGGGCACAATTTTTTTTTTTGGTTCGTTAAAAGAAATCAGGGGTCTTCATAAAAATAACGAAAGGGCACTATACTCTTTTTAGAGTTGGGACAGTAAAATGAAATAAGGAGGAAATAGTGAAAAATTACACAGTAAAATGTATAAAAACAAAGTTTAGTTCCTCTTTATTAAAAGGTAGTCCACGAGGAGTTGACGGACACCTTCAAATATAAAAAATGGTCCTCGGTTCGATTCTCCGTGCAGGCGAAATGTAAAATTTAAAAAAATTATAAAAGTGAATAATTTCTTCAACATTATTTGTATTACAGAAAAAGGTGACAAGAACTAAAATATTTCGTGGAAGTGAAAATTACGAGTATGTGAGGCAATGAGCACAATCGTCTTTGGGAAACATTCTTCCAAGCATATGATATTTTTGGGCTCAAAATGGATCCAAACATATAATATGTTCACATAAAACAAACATATTAATGTTTCGGCAGTATCCAATAATATATGTGCTTCCTGCAAAATATGTTTGGAACATATGTTAAAGAAGCGATTTTTTTTGAGGGTGTATACTTTATGGGGTCTTAGAGCAATATTTCGATGTGTTACAAACGGAATGACAAAGTTAATATACCCCCATCCTATGGTGGAGGGTATAAAAACGATGCATAACATAAAAAAAAATATTTTTTTTTAAATATTTGATCAAAAAATTACCGCTGGTGAGAATTGAACCTGCATTTCTTATTTTTTCGTTCATACTAATAAAGAACATATCGAGAAGCAATTAGAATATTATTGCTTGGTGTCGTATTACGATTATACCACAAACATTTGAATTGACCTTTCGACGCTTTATGTTCAATGGCGTTTGTGGCTAAGACGTTCTGTTATGGTGCCAACAAACCCAGGTTCAACCCCTGGTCGGAGCGAAAAAGGTTTTCAAATTGTAAAAATTTGGTTGAAAAAAATTTTTTTTCGCTTTTTAAATTTCTTCATTCAAATTAACTTCTAGGGCACAACTTCTAAAGCAATGCAAAGGATCTAAAAAGGGAGTTCTTCCGTCCTGTGACAAGCCCATGTAATATTCATTGGAGATGATCCAAGTTTGTACTACTTCCGGACCACAGATTGGGGATCCAAACTACTTTTTTGGAAGCTCTTTGTTTGCTGGGTATATATAGCCCCTATATAAACCGATCTCCAGATTTGGCTTGCGGACCCTCAAAGAGAAGCAAATTTCATCCGATCTCGTTGAAATTTGGTACGTGGTGTAACTATATGGTATCTAACAACCATGCCAGAATTGGTCCATACCGGTCGATAATTATATATAGCCCTTATATAAACCGATCCCCATATTTGACCTTCGGAGCCTCTTGGAGGAGCAAAATTCATCCGATCTGGCTGAAATTTGGTAAATGGTGTTGGTATATGGTCTCTAACAACCGTGCAAAAATTGGTCCATATCGGGTCATAATTAGATATAGCCCCCATATAAACCGATCCCCAGATTTCGCTTGCGGAGCATCTAAGAGAATCAAATTTCATCCGATCCGACCGAAATTTGGTACGTGGTGTTACTATATGGTATCTAACAACCATGCCAGAATTGGCCCATATCGGTCAATAATTATATATAGCCCTTATATAATCCGATCCCCATATTTTACCTCCGGAGCCTCTTGAAGGAGCAAAATTCATCCGATCCGGTTGAAATTTAGTACATTTCGCTAGTGTATGGTCGATAACAACCATGCCAAAATTTTTCGGTATCGATTTATGTTATATATAGCCCCCAAATAAACCGAATCCAATCACAGAAAAATCACGATTGCCACTCTAGCCAAAAATAATCTACCAACATTTTATTGCCATAGAAAATGTTGTCAAAATTTTATATTTCTATAGGAAATTTTGTCAACATTTTATGCCTTTACGAAATTTTGTCAAAATATAATTTCTATACAAAATTTTGTCAAAATTGTATTTCTACAGAAAATTTTTTCAACATTTTATGTCTTTACGAAATTTTGTCAAAATATAATTTCTATACAAAATTTTGTCAAAATTGTATTTCTATAGAAAATTTTGTCAGAATTTGATTTCTGTAGAAGGTTAGGTTAGATTAGGTTAAAGTGGCGGCCCGATTAAGATTCAGGCTCACTTAGACTATTCAGTCCATTGTGATACAAATTTTGTCAAAACGTTATTTCTATAGAATATTTATGAAGCATTTCATAGTAGGAGAGGAATTTTTTGCAAAATTTTCCAAAATTTCAAGAATTTTTCCAATCTACCGATTAGTAAAAAAATCTGCCATTGTTGGTAGATTCGTGTTCATAAATGTATATTGCCCCCATATAAAGCTACCCCCATATTTCAATTCTGGCTCTATAAATACCGCACAAAAGTTCATATCGGTTCGTAATAATTTCTTCCCTATATTTACCAGTCAAGAACTGAGTATATACGTATTTAATCGACCCATCTTTTGTCTACTATATATCACGCGTGGACTAACTTACAATTTAGAAGATGATGTTAAGAAGTTTTAAGATGCCTTGCCATCGGCCGCAGCCCAAGTAATTTAATTGTGGATGACCGTCTTTAGTATAAGTTTCTACGTATTCCATGGTGGAGAGTACATAAGATTCGGCCTGGCCGAACTTACGGCCGCATATACTTGTTATTATACTTATAATTATACTTTAAATATTAAATTTCAGTTTTTATCAAGTAACCTTAAGAATATCAATTAACAAAATATGGCAACTCTCCCCTCCTACATCAAACATAGAAATCAATGTAAATCTAATAACATTCACTCTGTCAAAGCCGTAAAACTGTTGTGCAGAAATATTTACTGCAAATTGCAGTTTATATGCGTTTATATGGCCATTGTATACAGTGGGTGTTGAAGAATGGGGATTTTACGAGTGTGCGTTCAAGAGAGTACCATTGCAACATGCAAACTATTCACAAACAAAAAAAAAGCCATGCATTATGCCTCAACAAAAAGGATTATTACTCTGAACGTTTGTACCAGGTACTTATCTCAAATACTCGAAGAGGGACTTTTTTTATAGTCACCCAGCCAACTAAGTCAACCAAGTCAGCACAATGAAATATTTACAACAAAGTGTTTAAAACGATTTGCAATAGATTAGAGTTGTTAAACTCTACAATTCCCACTCAAATGCAGATGATTTTTATGAGGTGGCAGTATAATTTGTGTTTCTCGACATTCGAGCTGTTCACTGTGGTTCAGCTAAACTAAGACTGAATACATTATGGAAAAAGGCCCTAAAGTTGAACGAGGCATTAATTCCTTATTGCTTAGTATACCATTTTCATTGAAGGGATTTATTAAAAAGTAAAAATGTGCCAGATTTTAAGAAGTTTTCAAATCTGATAAATAAGGATCTGATAAAGCGTATCTTTATCGCAATTTTTAACTGATTTCGATGGTCACCGGTTGTTGTTGATATAACCAAAGATGAAGTCCAACACTTATTGACATGAATTGTACGTTTTTGTGGGAAAATATTTGTTATGGATTTAAATAACAAAAACACATGATAGCAAGCAATCTTAATTTCACAATCAATTTACCTTTCTCGCCATTTTTCCCTGCCTATTGCTCTGAGTTAAAAAATGAGTTGCTTGCTGCAAGCATGTAATATGTGGGCATTTTGACATATTATAAAATATTAAATTGTCTTCAACCACGACATAAGTTGATCCAATTAAGTTTTAATTGCAGCTCTTCAGTCACACAAATGATACACAGAAAAAAATTTCGGCAATATTTTTCCAATTAAAGTATGAATTGAGTTTAAATCTCAACTAATCAATTAAAAATTTAATTGATTCAACAAATTTTCTAATTGAAACAAAAATCAATCACAAAAATTAAGAGTATCAATTAATTTGTTAATTGGATCAATTAATTATACCCTGCTCCACACTGTGGTACAGGGTATTATAAGTTAGTGCAGAAGGAGACGAGATAGACACATGCTGTCTTTGGCAAAAATGCTCAGGGTGGGCTCCTGAGTCGATATAGCGATGTCCATCTGTCCGTGAACACATTTTTGTAATCAAAGTCTAGGTCGCAGTTTTAGTCCAATCGACTTCAAATTTGGCACAGGTATGTGTTTTGGCTCAGAATGGATCTCTATTGATTTGGGAAAAAATCGGTTCAGATTTAGATATAGCTCCCATATATATATTTCGCCCGATATGGACTTATATGGCCCCAGAAGCCAGAGTTTTACCCTAATTTGCTTAAAATTTTGCACAAGAAGAACAATTAGTACTATAGTCAAGTGTGCCAAATTTTATTGAAATCGGTTCAGATTTAGATATAGCTCCCATATATATCTTTCGCCCGATATGGATTAATACGGTCCCAGAAGCCAGAGTTTTACCCCAATTTGGTTAAAATTTTGCACAGGGAGTAGAATTAGCATTGTAGCTATGCGTGGCAAATTTGGTTGAAATCGGTTCAGATTTAGATATAGCTCCCATATATAGCTTTCGCCCGATTTACACTCATATGACCACAGAGGCCAATTTTTTGCTCCGAATTAGTTGAAATTTTGCACAGGGAGTAGAATTAGCATTGTAGCTATGCGTGCCAAATTTGGTTGAAATCGGTTAAGATTTAGATATAGCTCCAATATATAGCTTTCGGCCGATTTACACTCATATGACCACAGAGTCCAATTTTTTGCTTCGAATTAGTTGAAATTTTGCACAGGGTGTAGAATTAGCATTGTAGCTATGCGTGCCAAATTTGGTTGAAATCGGTTCAGATTTAGATATAGCTCCAATATATAGCTTTCGGCCGATTTACACTCATATGACCACAGAGGCCAATTTTTTGCTTCGATTTAGTTGAAATTTTGCACAGGGAGCAGAATTAGCATTGTAGCTATGCGTGCCAAATTTGGTTGAAATCGGTTCAGATTTAGATATAGCTCCCATATATAGCTTTCGCCCGATTTACACTCATATGACCACAGAGGCCAATTTTTAACTCCGATTTAGTTGAAATTTTGCACAGGGAGTAGAATTAGCATTGTTGCTATGCGTGCCAAATTTGGTTGAAATCGGTTCAGATTTAGATATAGCTCCCATATATATGTTTTTCTGATTTCGACAAAAATGGTCAAAATACCAACATTTTCGTTGTAAAATCGCCACTGCTTAGTCGAAAAGTTGTAAAAATGACTCTAATTTTCCTAATCTTCTAATACATATATATCGAGCGATAAATCATAAATAAACTTTTGCGAAGTTTCCTTAAAATTGCTTCCGAATTAAATGTTTCCCATATTTTTACTAACATTGTGTTCCACCCTTGTGCATTAGCCGACAAATATTTGAGTCTATAGATTTTGTAGAAGTCTAAAAAATTCTGTCCGGATAGAGTTATATTTAATTGTATGTATTTGGGACAAACCTTTATATATAACCCCCAACACATTTGACGGATGTGATATTGTATCGAAAATTTAGATCTACAAAGTGGTGCAGGGTATAATATAGTCGGCCCCCCCCCCTGCTTTAGACTTTCCTTACTTGTTTTTTTTTTTTTTGATTGAAGACAATTCAATTAAAAATAAATATATACGGCCGTAAGTTCGGCCAGGCCGCAGCTTATGTACCCTCCATCATGGATTGCGTAGAAATTTCTTCTAAACACTGCCATCCACAATCGAATTATTTGGGTTGCGGTAACGCTTGCCGATGGCACGGTATAGAAATAAAATGTTGACAAAATTTTCTATAGAAATAAAATGTTGGTAGATTATTTTTGGCTCGAGTGGCAACCATGATTATGAACCGATATGGACAAATTTTTGTATGATTGGGGATCGGCTATATATAACTATAGACCGATATGGACCAATTTTGGTATGGCTGTTAGCGGCCATATACTAACAACACGTTCCAAATTTGAACCGGATCGGATGTTAGAGACCATATACTAACACCATGTTCAAAATTTCAACCGTATCGGATGAAATTTGCTTCTCTTAGAGGCTCCGCAAGCCAAATCTGGGGATCGGTTTATATGGGGGCTATATGTAATTATGACCCTATGTGGACCAATTTGTGCATAGATGTTAGAGACCATATACTAACACCACGTTCCACATTTTAACCCGGTCGGATGAATTTTTGTCCTCCCATAGGCTTCGGAGTTCAAATCTGGAGAACGGTTTATGTGGGGACTATATATAACTATGGACCAATATGGACCAATTCTGGCACGGTTGTTACAGACCATATACTAACACCATGTTCCAAATTTCAACCGGATTGGTTGAAATTTGCTTCTATTAGAGGCTCCGCAAGCCAAATCTGGGGATCGCTTTTTATGGGGGCTATATATAATTATGAACCGATGTGGACCAATTTTTGCATGGTTGTTAGAGACCATATACTAACACCATGTTCCAAATTTCAACCGGATCGAATGAAATTTGTTTCTCTTTCAGCCTCCGCAAGCCAAAACTGGGGATCGGTTTATATTGGGGCTATATATAATTATGAACCGATGTGGACCAATTTTTGCATGGTTCTTAGAGATCATATACCAACATCATGCACCAAATTTCAGCCGGATCGGATGAAAATTGCTTTTCTTTGAGGCTCCGCAAGCCAAATCCGGGGATCGGTTTATATGGGTGCTATATATAATTATGGACCGATGTGGACCAATTTTTGTATGGTTGTTAGAAACCATAAACTAACACCATGTACCAAATTTCAGCCGGATCGGATGAAATTTGCTTCTCTTAGAGCAATCGCAAGCCAAATTTGGGGGTCCATTTTATTTCTGGATGGATGGACAGAAAAGGCCAGATCAGCTCAGATGAAAACAATAGTTTCTGAAAACGTTATTGTAACTTTACTATTTAAACTCTATGTACATTATAGATTAAAAATTGTAAGATGATTTGAGAATATTTCTTGACTAACATTAACCAAACGGCTTGAAATATAATCCCCAAAAAGTCTGCAGCCTTCGAAAAAATAACACAAATTGGTTTGGAAAATAAACCATATGAGCGTATATAAATCATTCGACTCTAAAGGTCATAAAAGTAATCATATTCAAAACATTTAAAAGATAAAAAAGCATTCAGATTGTTTTTGATGCAAATTGTCACTTTTGGTTATTTATTTGATGCCATTGATATCTGTCAAAACAAACAACTGTTCTCGACATATTATCAAGGGATAGACTCAAACATTAGATGCACATCTTTGTGCTATTTCCCAAAATGTGTAAATTATTCAAATTAAGAAAAAACTCAGAATAAACCTCTTGTAATTCTTTCCATTTATAATATCCAGTCAACGGAAATTTCAATGACTCAACCCCATGACATTGCATTTAGGTAGTTTATGAAAAACCATAACTAATTTATTTTAACAAAGTATAACAGCGATAAAAGAAAATTCCCATGTGCTAAAACATAATTTATTGACGTTTACAATAGGGTGTACTGAATTGAGAAACTAATTGGAGAAAATCACTAAATTTTGTTTATTATAAAAATCTTTTCTAACACACAGTCAAATCTTTCCTAACAAACAGACAAGTTCTTATAAAGCTTATCTATTTTTCCTAGAAAGAACAGAATAAAAATGTTTCTTAGAATTTTTTAAGAGACAATTTCATATAGTTTTTGCTTGAGGGATAATTTTTATAAAAACTATAGCAAATTGATATAATTTTTTTTTTAATTTAATATAAATATTTCCTTTGGTTCAAATTTTATAGAATATTTTTCTTTTAACCAAATTTAATATACATTTTTCCTATAGTGAATTTAATTTTTTCGTTTGAGCCTATGCCATACTTTCTTCTTTAAAGTAAATGTCATAGAAATGAATCTTCTGGAGTAAAATTTTTCTTTAGAGAAAATGTCATAGACATTTACAGAAAATTTCATAGAAATGTTTTTCTTTAAAAAAATTTATTGATATTTTTCGTTAAAGAAAATTCCAGAGATTTTTTTTGGTAAAGAAAATTCCATTGATTTTTTTTTTCTTTAAAGAAATAGAAATGTTTCCTTAAAGAAAATTGCATGGAAGCTTTTCGTTCGAGAAAATTTCATAAAAATTTTTTCTTTAGAGGAAATGAAATGTTTTCTTCAAGGAAAATTCCTTAGAAATTGTTTTTTTTTAGGAAAGATTTAAGAATATTTTCCTTTAGAGTAAAATTCCTACAAATCTTTTCTTTCAGGGAAATGTCTTAGAAATTTTTTCTTAAAAGGAAATTTCTTAGAAATTTTTTCTTTAAAGGAAATTTCTTGAAATATATACTTTCGAGATAATTTCATAGACATATTTTCTTCAAAGAAAATATTATCTAACTTTTGTCTTCAGAGAATATTACATTTAAATTTTGTCTATAGAGGAAATTTCATAGCATTTTTTCATTAGAGAAAATTTTAGAGAATTTTTTTCTTTAGAGAAAAGTTGATAGAATTTTTTCTTAAGAGAAAATTTCATAGAAATTTTTCCTTTACAGAAAATTTCATAGAAATTTTTTCTTTAAAGAAAAATTTATAGATTTTTTATGGTAAATAAAATTCCATTGATTTTTTTTCTTTAAAGAAATAGAAATTTTCCTTAAAGAAAATTGGATAGAAGCGCCTCATTCGAGAAAATTTCATTAACATTTTTGCTTTAGAGGAAATTTTTTAGAAATGTTTTCTTCCAGGAAAATATCATAGAAATTGTTTTCTTTAAAGGAAATTTCTTACAAATTGTTTCTTTAAGATTTTAGATTTTTTTTTTTTGAGGAA
Source organism: Haematobia irritans (assembly GCF_050003625.1). NCBI lineage: Eukaryota > Metazoa > Arthropoda > Insecta > Diptera > Muscidae > Haematobia > Haematobia irritans. Next base: position 163,958,199 of record NC_134398.1, on the reverse strand, counting down.
AGATTTAAGAATTTTTCCTTTAGAGTCAAATTCATAAAAACCTTTTCCTTTGGAGAAATTTCTTAGAAATTTTTTCTTTAAAGGAAATTTCCTAGAAATATATTCTTTCGAGATAATTTCATAGAAATATTTTCTTCAAAGAAAGTTTCATCTAACTTTTGTCTTTAGAGAGAGAGAGAGAACATTTCATTTAAATTTTGTCTGTAGAGGAAATTTCATAGAAATTTTTCCTTTACAGAAAATTTCATAGAAACTTTTTCTTTACAGAAAAATTTATAGAATTTTTTTCTTTAGAGAAAATTTCATAGAAATTGCCCGCCTTGCATACACAAGGTCGTGGGTTCGATTCCTGCTTCGGCACCTTCACTTCAGTAATGCTGGTGACATTTCTGAGGGTTTCAAAGCTTCTCTACGTGGTTTCACAGCAATGTGGAACGCCGTTTGGACTCGGCTATAAAAAGGAGGTCCCTTGTCATTGAGCTTAACATGGAATCGGGCAACACTCAATGATAAGAGAGAAGTTCATCAATGTGATATCACAATGGACTGAATAGTCTAAGTGAGCCTGATACAACGGGCTGCCACCTAACCTAACCTAACCTAACCAAACCTATTGCATAGAAATTTTTTCTTTAGAGAAAATTTCATAGAATTTTGTTTTGAGAAAATTTCATAGAAATTTTTCCTTTAGAGAAAATTTCATAGAACTTATTTCTTTGCAGAAAATTTTATAGAAATTTTTTCTTTAGAGAAAATTTCATGAAAATTTTTTCTTTAGATAATATTGCATACATTTTTTATTTTTGGAGAAGATTTAATAAATATGTTGTCTTTAGACAAAATTTCATGGAAATTTTGTATATAGAGAAGATTTCATAGAATTTCTTTAGAGACAATTTCATAGAAATTTTGTCTTTAGAAAAATTCATAGAAATTTTGTCTTTAAAAAATTTCATAGACATTTTCTCTTTAGAGAAAATTTCATAGAAATTTTATCTATGTTTTGCCTATAATTTCATAGAAATTTTGCAGAAAATTTTATAGAAATTTTTTCTTTAGAGAAAATTTCATGAAAATTGTTTCTTTAGATAATATTGCATAGAATTTTTATTTTTGGAGAAAATTGAATAGAAATGTTGTCTTTAGAGAAAATTTTATGGAAATTTTGTATATAGAGAAAATTTCATAGAATTTTTTTAGAGACAATTTCATAGAAATTTTATCTTTAGAAAAATCCATAGACATTTTGTCTTTAGAGAAAATTTCATAAAAATTTTATCTATAGGCAAAATTTCATATAAATTTCATAGAAATTTTGCAGAAAATTTTATAGAAATTTTTTCTTTAGAGAAAATTTCATGAAAATTGTTTCTTTAGATAATATTGCATATAATTTTTATTTTTTGAGAAAATTGAATAGAAATGTTGTCTTTAGAGAAAATTTCATGGAAATTTTGTATATAGAGAAAACTTCATAGAAGTTTCATAGAAATTTTGTCTTTAGAAAAATTCATAGAAATTTTGTCTTTAAAAAAATTTTATAGACATTTTGTCTTTAGAGAAAATTTCATATAAATTTCATAGAAATGTTGCCTTTGTATATAGAGAAATTTATAGAAATATTTTGTTGAAATATAGCCTTTAGAGAAAATTGCACATATATTTTGGCTTTTTTATTTGAAAAACTTTTGTCATTAGAAAACATTGCTTTTCAATTTTGTCTCTAGAGGAAATTTCATAATTTTTTTTTCATTAGAGAAAATTTCATAGAATTTTTTTTCTTAAGAGAAAATGTCATAGAAATGTTTCCTTTACAGAAAATTTCATAGCCATTTTTTTCTGTACAGAAAAATTTATAATTTTTTTTCTTTAGAGAAAATTTCATAAAAATTGTTTCTTTAAATGATATTGCGTAGAAATTTCTTCTTTGGAGAAAATTTTTCCTTAAAAACGGTTTTAAGAGACATTTTTCTATAAAAATTCCATTGAAAATTGTTTCTTTAGAGAGAATTTAATTTAGCGGAAATTTCAGAGATTTTTTTTATGTAGAGAAAATATTATGGTATTTTTATCTTTAGAGAAAATCTCTAAAAAATGTTTTTTTAGAGAAAATTTCACAAAAAAATTTCAGCAGCGCAAATTTTAAAGAAATTGTTGTATAGAAATTGTTTCTTGAGAGAAAATTTTATAGATATTTTATCTTTAGGAAACATTTTATAGAAATCGTATGTTTAGACAAAATTTCATAGACATTTTTTAGTCAAAATTCCAAAGAAAGTTGTTGTTTTTTTATTATAGAGATATTGTTTTTAAAGAAAGTTCCATAAAAAATCTGTCTTTAGAGAAAATGCAATAGAAAATTCGTCTATATAGAAAATTTCATAGAAATTTTCTTTTTAGATAATTTAAAAAAAATCGGCTGAGAAATTTTCTATAGAAAACCTTGAAATAAATACATAATACTTTTTGCTTTAGAAACATTTTTTATAACTGTTTCGTCCCTTTGCAATACAAAATCGGGACACTCTAATATCCAAGCTATTACCTATAAAATTTTCTTTAGAGAAAAACAATTGCATACAATAGCATTCCTAAATAATAAACAGAATGTGTGGCTATTAAAAAGCGAACAAACCGTAACAAAATTGTAACATTGTGCAGAGTCAGGGCACGAACAAATAAAAAACATAACTAATTCCTGTTGGTACATCCCACTTCCGCTGTGTTGTTTCAAGCTGGCTAATCATCATCATTAAAGGTTACATTTTTTTTTTGCATTCACATCTCCGGCATTAGTATGCAACCAAAACTATTTGAGATTTCCAACAACCCCTCAATGGCTTAAAATGCAAAACGTAGAAAAAGGAAAGTAACAAAAAATCCACCGAAGCCTTGCTGGGTTCTTATATTTACAAATAAAAAAAATACATATTCCTGCAGTAATGCTCGTGCCACAAGTTTCAGCATTTAATATACAGGAAGAGTAGTTGGGATGTGGTTATTTCCCAGGGGCCTATACACTCTGTAAAATTTTTCGTCGGGAATTTATATTTTGGTTGATGACTCATCAAACTGGTTGGGAGCTATAGGGATGTCTTGCTGCACATCCCTTTTGGCATATTGGTGCTTCTTCTATTGCAACCCAGACTCGGACAAAATTCTATAAAATCCCCCACTTCATTTTTTCTCTCAGTGCTCAATACTATCCACAAATCTATGTACTCAAGCGATCATTTCATGTTTTAATGAATCTTGAAAAAAAGGGGCGAAGAGCCAAATACGTAAAAAGGGCCACGTACATCATTCGGGGCTCATTGTAGTGGTGTGTGCATGTGAATGTAATCCCTGTTGTAAATTTCCTGCTGATCCTTTAACGTTGATCCTTGACACACTATTAAATCATGTTTTTATTTATGTTGTCACAAGAGATTTGCGTTTTAGATTCCTCCTATAGAGTTTTTTTTCGGTTTTCGTTTATACCAACATCATGTCGTACTTAGATTTTGTTGCATGGTTAGATGATGTGTCCTTTTTTCAATTCAGCTTAATGAGTAAAATGCATGAGGTCGAGGTTTATGTTTTGATAGGGTTCGCATGGTGTCATGCAGTGATAAAAAAATGTAAACAAAATTTTTTAAATTAGAAAAAAAAAGAATAGCAAACAGCATGTGCCTTTAATCACTTGGCAATGGCCAACCAATAGACAAGTGAGAAAATTATAGCTAGTGGGATTAGGGCAACTACTTCTATGGGACTTTTAGGTACGTTTTTATTTGAATTTAAAGAAAATAATATATAAATGAAATTCAATTATTTTTCTTTCACGTCACCGAAAAACATTACAATTGCTATTTCTGCCAAAACGATAAAATTCCTATTGGACATAGAACAAAAAAACAAATATATAAAATCTAGGAATCGGTTTATATGGGGGCTTTATATCATTATAGACCGAAATGACACAAATTTTGCATGGTTGTAAGAGGCCATAGAGTAACACTACATACTAAATCCAAGAGGCTTCGCCAATTTTGCACCACCTCTGGATTCAAAAAGAATATTTTCACTACTTTTTTGGCGACGCTTTTTATACCCTCCACCATAGGATGGGGGGTACATTAACTTTGTCATTCCGTTCGTAACACATCGAAATGTTGCTCTAAGACCCTATAAAGTATATATTCTGGGTCGTGGTGAAATTCTGAGTCGATCTAAGCATGTCCGTCCGTCTGTTGAAATGGTCCAAATCGGTTCATAATTATATATAGCCCCCATATAAACCGATCCCCAGATTTGACTTCCGGAGCCTCTTGAAGGAGCAAAATTGATCCGATCCGGTTGAAATTTGGTACATTTCGCTTGTGTATGACCAATAACACCCATGTCAAATTTTTACTAACTTTTACTATGGAATATGATGTTAAGATGTTTTAGGATGCCTTGTCATCGGCCGCAACCCAAGTAATTTAATTGTGGATGACCGTCTTTAGTAGAAGTATCTACGCAATCCATGGTAAAGGGTACATAAGATTCGGCCTGACCAAACTTACAGCCGTATATACTTGTTTTTTGATGGTTTTGTTTTGACTTTTAATTATATTTTTTTACATTTCGTTAATGTTCCTTTTCTTTTTGTTACCGTCCGTCACGAGTTTGGAGCGCATTTTTTATTAGTGCATGTACCAAATTTCAAACAGATCGGATAAAATTTGCTCCTCTAAGAGGTTCTGCAAGCCAAATCTGGGGGATGGTTTATATGAAAATTACACCTAAAAGAGGTCGGATATGGCCCATTCGCAAGTCTCCAGTCGCTAGCTTGATTGATTGATCGGAGGGTAGCGTGATTTCTACAGATGAATGAACGTACGGACATCGCTAGATCGACTCAGAATTTCACCACGACCCAGAGTATAGATTTTATGGAGTCTTAGACACGGTTGTCACATTTGGTAGAATTCTACCAAAAAAATGTTAGATTTTTTTCTGTTTGGTAGATTATGAGAATTCTATCAAAAATGTTACATTTTTTACTGTTTGGTAGAATTCTTAATGTTTTGTTAGATTTTGCAATAGATTCCTCCCCAACTATGAGGTACTTAAATTTTCTATAGAAATAAAATTTTGAGAAAATTTCCCATACAAATAATATTTTGAAAAAAAAAAATCGAGAGAAATAAAATCTTGACTAAATTTTCCATAGAAATCAAATGTTGAGAAAAATTTTCGATAGAAATAAAACTTTGACAAATTTTTCGATAGAAATGATTTTTTGAAAAAATTTTCGGTAGAAATAAAATTTTTACAAGTTTTTTTAATTTGGTAGATTTCCGGAAAATTTTGGTAGATTATTTTTGGCACGAATAGCAACCGTGGTCTTAGTCTAATATGTCGGTGTGTTACACTAAAAAAAAGCATGCGCGGTTCCAAAGATTTTGTCTTTACTTTAACAATTTTGGTATTGATTCCGAGCCAAAGAAGCGGAGAATTCAAGTGAGGATACTTTTAAATCTGGGTTTGTGTACTTGACTCTAGGAAGCAAATTTTAATTTTTCGTTCTTCAGCTTTTTATACCCTCCACCATAGGATGGTGGAGGGTATAAAAATTTCAGCCGGATTTCATCCGATCCGGCTGAAATTTGGTACATGGTGTTAATATATGGTCTCTAACAACCATGCAAAAATTGATCCATATCGGTTCACTTTTACGTATAGCCCCCACATAAACGGACCCCAAAATTTGGCTTGCGATTGCTCTAAAAGAAGCAAATTTCATCCGATCAGGCTGAAATTTGGTGCAGGGTGTTAGTATATGGTCTCTAACAACCATGCCAAAATTGGTCCATATCGGTCCACTTTTACGTATAGCCCCCATATAAACGGATCCCCAAATTTGGCTTACGATTGCTCTAAGAGAAGCAAATTTCAACCGATCCGGATGAAATTTGGTACATGGTGTTAGTATATGGTCTCCAACAACCATGCAACAACCATATAAACCGATCCCCAGATTTGAACTCCGGCGCCACTTGGACGAGCAAAATTCATCCGATCCGGTTGAAATTTGCAACGTGGTGTTAATATATGGCCGCTAATAACCATGCCAAAATTGGTCCATATTGGTCTATAGTTATATATAGCCGATCCAAAAAAAAACTAGCAAAATTTTATTTCTATAGAAAATTTTGTCAAATTTTATTTCTATAGTAAATTTTGGCAAAATTTTATTTCTGTAGAAAATGTTGTAAAAATTTTAATTCTATAGAAATTTTTGTCAAAATGTTATTTCTATAGACAATTTTGTTAAAATCGTATTTCCATAGAAAATTTTGTCCAGATTTTACTTCTATAGAAAATGTTGTCAAAATTTTATTTCTATAGAAAATTTTGTCAAACTTATTTAATCGGCCATTTTAAGTTTAATATATACCACGTTTGGACTACGTGGTATATATTACGGTATTAGAAAGTTTTAAGATACCTTGTCATCGGCAAAAGTTACCGCAACCCAAGTAATTCGATTGTGGATGACAGTCTTCAGTAGAAGTTTCTATGCAATCCATGGTGGAGGGTACATAAGCTTCGGCCTGGCCGAATTTACGGCCGTATATACTTGTTTTTCTTCATATGCTATTAAGGTCCTTTGAAAACGAGTTAACGACAACTTTATTTTCCAAATTCAGATATGACTTCCACTAGAAATTGTGCTATATTTCAAATAAAAAAGTCTTCAAAATGCAAAAAGACAACAAATTTAAAGACAATTTCATTAATTTTAAAGAATTTTTCTGAATTATTAAAGTCAAGTTGACCTTAGCCCAAAAAAGTTTTCTTTCGTGTTCTGATACCCGTTTTTAAGTCCAATCACTTAATAATAAGGACAACAAGAGTTCATTGAAAAGTTTATCGACTTTTGGACAAGAAAAAAAATTTGTATTAGAGAAATGTGTCCTCACGACAATATTTTTTTCAGTGTACAAATGGAATGACAACTATAATATACACCCCGCCATCATATGGTGGAGGGTATAAAGTATATCTAGAAAAATATTTGATAGAAAATTTTTAGCTAATGAGATTTGAACTTGTGTTCCACTTTTTTATGATAATAAAGAACATATCGATAAATTGGTAGAATTGATATGATCGCGATATTACACTAAGGCGTAAACTTAGTGTAATATCGCGATCATATCAAATAATTTGATTTGACGTTTCGGTACACTTATTCAATAGCGTTTATGACTGTGTATGCTTAGCCATTATTTTTAGTGCCAACAAGCGCAGGGTCAACCTCCAAGCAGAGCGAAAAAAATTCAAACTGTAAACATTAGATAATAAACAAGTATATACAGCAGTAAGTTCGGCCGGGCCGAATCTTAAATACCCACCACCATGAACCAAATATTAGAGTTTCCTTTGAAATTTCAGGAGGGCTTGAGGACACTTCCGGAAGATAAATTTAAAGATTTCACCTGTGAGGACTATATCAGATTCTGGATTTATAAGAACCATTTTTGTTTTAGTTTTAGAGGAATTATTAACATCTCTGGTAAGTGTGCAAGAAAAATATAGAATAACGTCTTGATTTGAAATCTTGAATCTGTAGATTTTCACCCGAGAAGTAAAATTTGGAAATTTTACATTGAGTTTCAAGCAATTTTCATGATCAGTTGGCCTTCTACACCCTCAAGAAGTGAAGTCGGTCTATACGGAGGCATTACCAAATGGACCGATAAAAACTTAATCCGATACACGTTTTTGTGAGCCTCAAATACCAGAATATTTAGAATTTCAGGCAAATCAGAAAAAAACTACGGTTTCTAGCAACCCAAGGATTTAAATCTGGAAATCGTTCTTATGGGGGCTATACTAAAATATGGACCGATACTCACCGTTTTCGGCACACCTCTTTATGGCCCGAAAATACCTCTAGATTTCCAATTTTAGGCAAATTGGATAAAAACTTTGGATTCTAGAAGCCCAAGAAGTAAAATCGGGAAATCGGTCTATATGGGGGCTATACCAAAATATGGACCGATACTCATCATTTTAGGCACACCTATTTATGTTCTTAAAATACATCTAGATTTCCAATTTCAGGAAAATTGGATATAAACTACGGTTTCTATAAGCCCAAGGCCCCAAATCGGGAGGTCGGTTTGTATGGGCACCATACCAAAACATGGACCGATGCTCACCACACGCACAGAAAAAACATGTTTGGACATGGTTGCCGCATCCATTTAATGCTTATTTAGAGTATTTAATTGTCGCGAAAACCATGTATTTTGTCTTTGTAAAAATAATTTTCGAGCGGAGAAAAATATATGTTGGCAATAAGCATTTAAATGGTTCTCAAATGCCGCAAACATGTTCTATTATTTCAATGATAGAATTTGAGACCATTATATGGTCAGGAAAATCATGTACCTGACCATTCAATTTTTTTTACTTTTTTGCAAAGAAAAAAGTATTTTTATAGTTTACGTATAGATATGTCTACAAGCATTACATGGCCATAAAGATCATGTACATTGTTTTCGTGACCATTTAATTTTTTAATTTTTTTGCAGCGACAAGAATTTTATAAAAACATTGAGCAGGTACACACGATTTTCATTTTGCGCGTCAGTCGTGTGTTGATTGTTTCTTGGAATGGACGGAGAATACGGAATTATTGTGTTTTGTGTTAATTTATTTATTCAGAAATGGCACGTGGTTTTATGTGAATACAAAAAAGGAAAGTGTAATTGAAACAAATGTACCTGGTTTTTGTTCTGCATTTTGACATATGGTATAATTTATTTTTATTTGCAGTTATATGGTGTCTGTGTTTGTACATTTGATGGGCACGAAGTAAATATGGAATGATTTCTTATTGTTGAAATTGAACCAAACTAGAGTGTGTAAAAATATGTGAAGTTTGCTTGCACAACATTATAAATACAAATAAACAATGAATTAGTTTATAAATAAATAAAAACAAATAAATAAAGTTGATTTTGTGTTTTCTTTTCTCAAGTGGCGTCCTTTTTTCGACGACGAAAAAAGTTTTTTCATAAAAATCAAAACATTTTAGATTGTGACCATGTTCTTTTAACTAGAAGAAAAACATTTTTGACGAATAACATAACATTTTAGATCGTGACCATTGTCTTTTAATGGAAACAAAATTCTTTTTATCAATATAATAACATTTTAGATGAGGACAATTGTATTTTTCTTAGAACCATGTTCACTGAGCCAACATGGTTGCAGGTTAAAATGTTACATGGTCGCCGCAAAAATAGCTGCTATCATATTATTTTGCTCTTCGAATATGATTGTGGCAATCATGTTTCTTCTCTGCGTGCATTTTTGGCACACCTCTTTACGGTTCTAAAGTACCTTTTGATTTCCAAATTCAGACAAATTGGATGAAAACTGCGGTTTCTATAAGCCCAAGAAGTAAAATCGGGAGATCGGTCTATATGGGGGCTATACCAAAACATGAACCGATACTCACCATTTTTGGCACACCTTTTTATGGTCATAAAATACCTCTAGATTTCAAATTTCAGGCAAATTGGATGAAAACTGCGGTTTCTATAAGCCCAAGAAGTAAAATCGGGAGATCGGTCTATATGGGGGCTATACCAAAACATGTACCGATACTCACCATTTTTGGCACACCTCTTTATGGTCATAAAATACCTCTAGATTTCAAATTTCAGGCAAGTTGGAGAAAAACTGCAGTTTCTATAAGCCCAAGAAGTAAAATTTGGAGATCGGTCTATATGGGGGCTATACCAAAATATGGATCGATACTCACAATTTTTGGCACACGTGTTTGTGGTCCTACAATACCTCTAGATTTCCAATTTCAGGCAAATTGGATAAAAACTACGATTTCTATAAGCCCAAGACCCCAAATCGGGAGGTCGGTTTATATGGGGACTATATCAAAACCTGGACCGATATAGCCCATCTTCAAACTTGACCTGCCTGCAGACAAAAGACGAGTTTGTGCAAAATTTCAACACGATTGCTTCATTATTGAAGACTGTAGCGTGATTACAACAGACAGACCGACAGACAGACAGACAGACGGACAGACGGACATGCTTATATCGTCTTAGAATTTCTCCCTGATCAAGAATATATATACTTTATATAGTCGGAAATCGATATTTCGATGTGTTACAAACGGAATGACAAACTTATTATACCCCCGTCTCCATTCTATCGTGGTGGGTATAAAAATTGATAAATAATAGAGGAAATCGAGAACATTTTTTTTCTAGGTATTTAACTTCTGTTATTTAAATGAACTTCCAATGAATAACTTTTAAAGCAATGCGAAAGGATGACAAAACTGAGTCCTTGGACAAGCCCACACTGAAAAAAATATTGTCGTCTTCGTATTTAAAGATTTCATGTCTTTAAAATACGAATACAAATTTTGCTTAGCAAAGAAGACGTATTTCTCTAAAATAAAGTTATTTTCCTTGTCCAAAAGTCGATAAACTTTTCAATGAAGTCGTATTGCCCTTATAATTAAGTGATTTCACTTAAAAATTGGTGTCATAACATTAAAAATAAAATTTTTGGGCTAAGGTCAATTTAATGAAATTGTCTTTAAATTTGTTGCCTTTTTGCATCTTGACTACAAAGCAAAAATCAAATATAGGACATCACTTCAATAAAGTTGTCTTCTTAAATCGTTTTTAAAGGACTTTGATAGCATATAAAGAAAAAAAGCTGAAAAAGCGAAAAATTAAAATTTGCTTCTTAGAAGCAAGTACACAAAACCCAAATTTAAAAGAGAATTGTGTCCTAAAAATATCCTTACTTGTATTCTCCGCTCGGAATTTTTTTTGCTCGGAATCAATACAAAAATTTTTAAAGTAAAGACAAAATCTTTGGAACCGGGCATGCTTTTTTTTCAGTGCATGAAGAATTCATAAGAGATAATCCAAAATGACACTATTTCCAGATCACATGCTGGGGATCCAAACTACTTTTTTTGGAAGATCCTATTTTGCTTGGTAGTCTTTTCATGTTTGGAAAATGAAAATGAGTGGATACCGTCAGGCTTTATTTGATTGCTGCTTGTCACTGCTAGATCTTAAGATTTGTACCAGTATTGAGAAAATGTATCTCAAAAAGGAAATCCTAATTATATTAAAACTATTGTATTATACATATAATATAGAGCATATTGATTAATACCGAAAAAAACATATTATTCTTTTGAAATGCTTATACCAAATTGATATTTAGCATGATACAAACAAACCTCAAGGAACAATATTTCCTGTTACGTAATCAATAACCCTGGGAAATTCTACACAACCACCCTAAATTCTTTTTTTTCTTCTCATTATTTACATCACATTCGTTATAATCTTCAATAAACACCCTTACATTCGATCAATTTCTATTACTATGCGGACAAACCATGTTACCCTGCGATCAATGTCATCAGTCTACAGTATGCATGTTTGTCCAGAGCTGAACCCGAAAACCATTGTTTGGACATATGCAAATCCACATTGTAATAAGTGGTGATCATTTATTTTAATTACTGCTGTCATTCGATATGGTCAAATATTTTCCATTGAATATTATGAGAGAATAGAATAGAATCTGGGGAGAATATTTCCATTAATTTTCGCAGACTATTTTCAGTCATAAATGTGTGTCATTGTGAAGGCAGCTGTATGTACTTTAGATTTGAATTGCTTAGAAAATCGAAATTGTGTAAATACGAATACAAATGTTCTGGTTTAGGAGAAAATATACGCAAATTTATTGCAATTTGTAAAATACAATAAATTGCCCTTCAATATGTGGTAGAGTGAATTTGAATAATAGAGGAATAAGTCCAACGAATTCTAAGAATTCCTATTTTATTTGCCTAATAAATATTGTTAATGCAGTATGAATGGGCTATTAAAGTATATACCAAAAGAGATAATACTACCATATACTGAAAAAATATTGTCGTGAGACCACAGATTTCATGTTCTTAAAATACGAATGCGTTGCTTAGCATAGAAGACGCATTTCTCTGATATATTTTTTTCCTTGTCCAAAAGTCGATAAACTTTTCATTGACGTCGTTTTGTCCTTGTAATTAAATGATTCGACTTAAAAATGTGTGTTTTAACATGAAATAAAACTTTGCTCACCATTGCACGAAAAACAGTTTTGGCTGTGTTGGAGATTTTTGCCAAAATTGGGAATATTATTTCGAGGATTGAGGCAAAATTTTGGAGATGGGGCCCAAGCACGGTTAACACAGTTGGTAGAATTCTACAAAAACATAAATTTTTTTACTGTTTGGTAGGTTGGTAGAATTCTTCATGTTTTGGTAGATTTTGCGAAAACTTCCTCTCCAACTAAGAGGTACTTAAATGTTAATATATAGAAATACAATTTATAAAAGAATCTCTATAGAGATAAAATGTTCTATAGGAATAAAATTTTGACAAAATTTTCTATAGAAATAAAATCTTGACAAAATATTCTATAATAACAAAATCTTGACAAAATATTCTATAATAGTAACATTTTTTATAGAAGTAAAATTTTATCAAAATTTTGCTAAAGAAATAAAATTTTGACAAAATTTACTAAAGATACAATATTTTGAAATAATATAATAATAATAAATAATATTTTCACAAAAGTTTCTATAGACATACAACTTTGACAACATTTTTTATTGAAATAAAATTTTATCAACATTATCTATAAGAATAAAATTTTGACAAATTAAAAAAGAATGACAAAATTTCCTACAGAAATAAAATCTTGACAAAATATTCTACAATAATAAATAAATATTCTACAATAAATAATATTTTCTATAGAAATAAAATTTTGATAAAATTTTCTATAGAAATATAATTTTGAACATTTTTTTTTAAAGAAACATTGACAATATTTTCTATAAAAATAAAATGTTTACAAAATTTTCAATAGAAATAAAATTTTGACAAAATTTTCTACAGATATAAAATCTTGACAAAATATCCTATAATAACAAAATCTTGACAAAATATTCTATAATAATAACATTTTGACAACATTTTTTATAAAAGTAAAATGTTACCAAAATTTTGCTTTAGAAATAAAATTTTGACAAAATTTTCTATAGATATAATATTTTGACAAACTTTTCAACATTTTCTACATGAATAAAGTTTTGACAAAATTTTCTTTAAAAAAATTGACAAAAATTCCTACAGAAATAAATTCTTGACAAAGTATTCTGTAATAATAAAATATTGACAACATTTCGTATAGAAATAAAATTTTGATAAAATTTTCTATAGAAATAAAATTTTGTCAAAATTTCCTATAGAAATAAAATTTTGACAACATTTTTTTAAAAAAAACAAAACTTTGACAATATTTTCTACAGAAATTTTTACAAAATTAACAGTAACTTTTATAGAAATAAAATTTTGATAATATTTTCTATAGAAATAAAATTTTGATAAAATTTTCTGTAGAAATATAATTTTGAACATTTTTTTTAAAAGAAACATTGACAATATTTTCTATAAAAATAAAATTTTCAATAGAAATAAAATTTTGACAAAATTTTCTACAGATATAAAATCTTGACAAAATATCCTATAATAACAAAATCTTGACAAAATATTCTATAATAATAACATTTTGACAACATCTTTTATAGAAGTAAAATGTTACCAAAATTTTGCTTTAGAAATAAAATTTTGACAAAATTTTCTATAGATATAATATTTTGACAAACTTTTCAACATTTTCTACATGAATAAAGTTTTGACAAAATTTTCTTTAAAAAAATTGACAAAAATTCCTACAGAAATAAATTCTTGACAAAGTATTCTGTAATAATAAAATATTGACAACATTTCGTATAGAAATAAAATTTTGGTAAAATTTTCTATAGAAATAAAATTTTGTCAAAATTTCCTATAGAAATAAAATTTTGACAACATTTTTTTTAAAAAAACAAAACTTTGACAATATTTTCTACAGAAATTTTTACAAAATTTTCTGTATAAATAAAATGTTAACAAAATTTTCTATAGAAATATAATTTTGACAAAATTTCTATAGAAATAAAATTTTCTATACAAGTAAAATTTTAACAAAATTTTCTATGGAAATAAAATTTTGACAAAATTTTCTATAGAAATAAAATGTTGACAAAATTTTCTATAGAAATTAAATTTTCAGAAAATTTTCTGTAGAAATAAAATTTTGACAAAATTTTCTATAGAAATAAAATTTTGACAAAATTGTCTATAGAAATAAAATGTTGACAAAATTTTCTATAAAAATAAAATTTTGCTAAAACTTTCTACAGAAATAAAATTTTGACAAAATTTTCTACAGAAATAAAATTTTGACAAAATTTTCTATCGAAGTAAAATTTTGACAAAATTTTCTGTAGAAATTAAATTTTCAGAAAATTTTCTGTAGAAATAAAATTTTGACAAAATTTTCTATAGAAATAAAATTTTGACAAACTTTTCTATAGAAATACAATTTTGACGAAATTGTCGATAGAAATAAAATTTTGACAAAATTTTCTATAGAAATAAAAGTTTTATAAAATTTTCTACAGAAATAAAATTTTGACAAAATTTTCTACAGAAATAAAATTTTGACAAAATTTTCTATCGAAATAAAATTTTGACAAAATTTTCTATAGAAGTAAAATTTTTGACAAAGTTTCTATAGAAATAAAATTGTGAAAAAAAAAATCAATAGAAATAAAATGTTGGCAAAATTTTCTATAGAAATAAAATTTTGACAAAATTTTTTTATAGAAATAAAATTTTGACAAAATTTTCTATAGAAATAAAAAGTTGACAAAATTTTCTGCAGAAATTAAATTTTCAGAAAATTTTCTGTAGAAATAAAATTTTGACAAAATTTTCTATAGAAATAAAATTTTGACAAAATTGTCTATAGAAATAAAATGTTGACAAAATTGTCTATAGAAATAAAATTTTGACAAAATTTTCTATAGAAATAAAATTTTGACAAAATTGTCTATAGAAATAAAATTTTGACAAAATTTTCAATAGAAATAGAATTTTGACAAAATTGGCTATAGAAGTAAAATTTTGACAAAATTTTCTATAGAAGTAAAATCTTGACAAAATTTTCTATAGAAATATCATTTCAACAAAATTTTTTATAGAAAAAAACTTTAACAAAATTTTTGATAGAAATAAAATTTTGACAAAATTATCTATCGAAATAAAATTTTGACAAAATTTTCTATAGAAATAAAATTTTGACAAAATTGTCTATAGAAATAAAATGTTGACAAAATTGTCTATAGAAATAAAATTTTGACAAAATTGTCTATAGAAATAAAATTTTGACAAAATTTTCAATAGAAATAAAATTTTGACAAAATTGGCGATAGAAGTAAAATTTTGACAAAATTTTCTATAGAAGTAAAATCTTGACAAAATTTTCTATAGAAATATCATTTCAACAAAACTTTTTATAGAAAAAAACTTTAACAAAATTTTTGATAGAAATAAAATTTTGACAAAATTATCTATCGAAATAAAATTTTAACAAAATTTTCTATAGAAATAAATTTTGACAAATTCTTCTATAGAAATAATATTTTGACAAACTTTTCTATAGAAATAAAATTTTGACAAAATTTTCAATACAAAATATTGACAAAATTTTCTATAGAAATAAAATTTTGACAAATTTTTCTATAAAACCACAACGTTTACAAAAATTTCTACATAAATAACATTTTGACAAAATTTTTTAAAAAAATAAAATTTTGACAACATTTTTTTAAAAAACAAAACTTTGACAATATTATCTACAGAAAAAAAAAAATTGACAAAATTTTCAATAAAAATAAAATTTTCTATGGAAATAAAATTTTGACAAAATTTTCTATAAAAACAAAACGTTGACAAAATTTTCTATAAAAACAAAATGTTGACAACATTTTTTTTTTATAAAATGTTGACATTTAAAAAAAAAAACAAAACTTTGATAATATTATCTACAGAAAAATATGTTGACAAAATTTTCAATAGAAATAAATTTTTGACAAATTTTTCAATACAAACAAAATTTTGAGAAAACTTTCTATAGAAATAAAATTTTGACAAAATTTTCTATAGAAATATAATTATGACAAATTTTTCTATAAAAACAAAACGTTGACAACATTTTCTATAAAAACAAAACGTTGACAAAAATTTCTACGGAAATAAAATTTTGACAAAATTTTCTATAGAAATAAAATTTTGACAAAATTTTCTATAGAAATAAAATTTTGACAAAATTTTCAATAGAAATAAAATCTTGTCAAAATTTTCTATAGAAATAAAATTTTGACAAAATTTTCTATAGAAATAAAATCTTGTCAAAATTTTCTATAGAATTAAAATGTTGACAATTTTAACTCGAATCACTTAATTATAAGAACAAGATTATTGCATTTTGGACAAAGTAAAAAACTTAATATCAGAAAAATGCGTCTTTGATGCTTAGCAAAATTCGGATATGAAATTTTAGCCTCATCACAATATATATTTTTTTCATTGTACTAACCATTGTACCAAGTACCGCTCAATTGTTACGCCATTGACTCTGACATTCAACCGCCTTCATACTTCTGCCGTTCAGTTAGGAAATAGCGTGGCTGAGGTTTTGACATCCGGGGTCATTGTTAATGATTAAACATCGACCTAACTGATCTTACCAGTTATTTCACTGCGAGAAATTCGTGTATGTGTCGGATTTCCTCAAATTTCTCGCATTGAAATAACTGGTAAGATCAGCAAGATAGATGCCTAATCTATCGCGGATGTCATCAACAATTGCCCCGGACACCACACCCAGAGGAAGAATATGAGCTCTTCAAACATGTTTCAAGAACGAAATGTTATTTTTTGATGGTGACCATATAACATGTTTGTCAGAACCACTTTAATTTCTCCGAAATTATGTATCTGATTTTGGCAAGCATGTTATGTTTGCCGAGATAACAACATTATTGCGACAAACATGTTACACCCACCACCCACTTTGGGGAACTTTACTTCCTGAAAAAAATATTTACGTGGTTTTAAAGATTACGCAACCTAAATTTTAGGATGCGAAATTTACAAAATATTGAGGACAAATTTCTTTAAAAATAATGAAATTTTAATTAAAATAACGTTTATAATCTTTGCTTCAAAAATTTTTTTTATTAAATTTAGGACACAAGGCTTATTTTCCTTAAAGTAAAGAAACACATTTTTGATTTAAAGAAATTGTCCTTAAATTAACTGAAATATTGAAACTTCAGCTTTAAGATAAAAACGCTTCAAATATAGTCTAAGACTTATTTTGAGGATTTAGCGTCTTTATTTTTTTGGAATTAAGAAAACATTTTTTACATTGAATCCGTTGTAACTAGGATTTTTAAACTGGCATTTGTTTGTTTGTTTTAAACTGGCAATTTCTTTGTTAATAAACAGCGAAAAGAGAATGAACATTTGATAAATGAAATCTGTATCCTGATGTTAATTTTATTGGTCCAAGATTTAAAGCCATGTGGGTCGCTAAAAGAATTCTTTATTTTAAAGAAGCAGCATCTTTGGCTGGGAATCAATACCAAAATCCTTAAGGGAAGGTCAAAATCTTTGGATCCAAGTAAACTTTTTTCTTGAGTGCATAGAATTGAGAACCCGGCTTATAGTTCCCGCCGTTAGGGACGTGTTTTCGACAGTCTCGAACATGTCGGAAGTTGGACCGATTTGAATAGACCAAAGGGCATCGCTAAATGAACTCAGAATTTCACCAAGACCCCGAATATATATACTCGTACTTAATGGGGTCTAAGACTAATATTTCGATGCGCTACAAACTGGATGACCCATGGTGGTGGGTATAAAAAGGACTTTTTGCCCTCCAATTCTCTGGAATATACAATAATTTGATACAATTATTCTGATTTCTGGAAACGGGGGTATCACCACCCACCACCCACTTTGGGGAACTTTATTTCCTACACCTAAAGTACGACTGGCGTCCGCACATAGAATTGAGAACCCAGCGTTTAGTACGTATTTTCGACAGTCTCGAACATGTCTGAAGTTGGACCAATTTGAATAGACCAAAGGGTATCGCTAATTGAACTCAGAATTTCACCAAGACCCCAAATATATATACTTTATGGGGTCTAAAACTAATATTTTGATGCGCAACAAAATGGATGACCCATGGTGGTGGGTATAAAAAAGACTTTTTTCCCTCCAATTTTCTGGAATATACGATAATTTGATACAATTATTCTGCTTTCTAGAAACGATTCTATAGTCTGATTACCAGAAAAATAACTCCCCCTTCCAATTGCACATCAAAAGATTCCTCTCTGGTCGTCATCCTAATATTTTAATTTAATACTCAGCCGAACGATGGGATATTTGTAACTTACATAGACTTGAAACCTCAGAGGGATTTCCTATGCAACTAGAGAATCCAGATCAGGACATTTGTCTACCCTTTCACGGTTCTCAGAAATAATTGCCAAGGTCCGTACAGTGCCCTGAAGCTCTCAAGAACCGACACCTTGTTATAATCCTGGACTTTACCATAAGTAATTTTGGTACTATTTCCAAAGAAAATACTTTTAATAGGAATAAGTAAATTTGTATTGCTAGTCTGTAAGGATTTATTCCGTAGACACAGAAATAAATAAATAAATTAAACCTCCTCTCTATACTATACATAGCTGATCGTGCATGAATGGCTCAAAACTTTATGGACATCTAAATAAATTAATGAAGCGAAATTATTCATTGTTTTATTTGTTAACATTATGAGATTTGTCTGTCAATTTTTAAATAAAGACGTTAAAATTCAGCAAAATATCTTATTTACCTTATATCCATTCAATTAAAAGCAACAAACAAACAACTCCCCCTTCCAATAAAAAAAACTTGGACTTTAGGTGAAAATCTTAAGTGGTTCCCACCAAGCAGCGCGATGGAGCCAGTCAGCTCTCATATCAAACCATCTACAACAGCGATGACAACAACATATCAAATGCGCTTATAATAGGCAATTTGTGATGTGGTCTTTAGAAAAAAGTAATAGAGGCGATAATTTTCAACATAAATAATGTAAAAAGCTTTTAAAGCCAAAATGTGCCAGCAAAAAAAAAACACACACAAAGCAGAAACGCATCTTCTGAAGAGTGCCTCTTAAAAGTGACAAAATATTTGACTTTTTGAGAATAAATTACTTTGTAAATAAAATTGAAGTAGCTGGAACAAATAACAAAAAAGAAAGAATAGTCTCAAAAGAAATTTTCAATGGAAACTGGTATTTTGGTTCGGGGCTCTTGCTAGATAGCTAGCTAACATTAGGGAAATAAACGACCACACGCACTTGTCGGACATAGAATGACACCAGCAAAAACCACCAAAGTACCACAGACAACACCAACCAAACCAACGAAGAGGAAGAAGATACACAGCTTCTTGCCTATGCTGCCTCAAGAAAATGTTTGGAAAGCTCTTAACCAAATGACCCATATTTGTTGATGTCTTTTCGGTATCGGCACTCAACACAAACATTCTTACGAAACTCTGATGACCCCTTTCTGGAATTCATACAAAATTAAAAGGCAAATACAATTTATTCCATGCCCCAAATGGGTTTTGATGCAATAGCATAGGGAATTCCTTTTTCCTATTCCATCTACAGAATTGCATAAACAGTTTGCGTATTTAGTTTTTTACATATGGCCGTAGGGACCATTCTCAACTACTTCCCCATAGATCACATTGGAAATTCACATATCATCTTTTTCGAATATCAAATTCACTCTTGAAGTGTGTGTTGATCTGTTGAAGATATTCGAATTGCTTTTATTGTATTTTATCCCTTGATCTATGACCCCCCCTCACTGGGGCAAAGAGATTTCATGTCATTTAAGTTTTGTCTTTTTTTAGATTTCATAGCTTGAGGAAAGGGATTGTATTGCATTTGGCTATGATTGACTCCCCCTCATTTAAATTAATAACAAATTAACTTATTAGTTTCCTCAGTTGATATTGCATTTATTTTCGATGGGGAAGAATTTAATTAGTTGATATAACCCAGCAAACTTTTTGTTCTAATGCATTTACTAATTTCTTAAAAAGTAAGTTAAGAGAAAGTTTCGTTGGAGGTGAGGTAAGATCAGTCCCTTCCAGGGTCCCCGTAAAAACGCACTATATTCAATTTTGGTTTTTCGAATGAGAAGCCATTCTCTATTAAGCGGTTTGTGAACAAACAAAATTATCGAGTTTACTTGCAAAAGAGGTCCGCTAAACATGTACATCTTCGATTGACCACCAGAAAACAAACGCCGCCGATGTTAATGTTGAGGATTATCGTAAAGCGGATGGTCGCTCCTCGCTCGTATTCATCTACCGTGTGGGCAAAATAAATGCCGAATATGTCTTAAAGACAATATTTAAGTCCTGGGCACACAGAAAAAAATTTCACGAAAATTTTTCCAATTAAAATTTTAATTGAGGTTTGCAAAATACTCAATTAAAAATGTAATTGATTCCACAATTTTTTTAATTGAAACAAAAATTATTAGTATATTTGGACGTTAATTGCCTGTTTCGGTATCAGGCTAACATGAAATATTATTAATTAATTTTTTAATTGACCTTCAATAAATTTTTTAATTGATACTATCATTTCTGTGATTGAAGACATTTCAATTAAAAAATTAATTAATTAATTTCGTGATTGAATCAGAATTTTTTTTTTTTGTGTGCAGACAAACATTTCGGCTGTAGATCATGGATATTCCAAAGGGACTCCACACCATCGCACACTGCACTCGTCAACCAAGACTGCCTTAAAAAGGAAGTTCTCCGCTACATTTCTACCGCGTAATGGCCACCAAAATCTCCGGATCTCTATTTTATTTCTATAAAAAAAAATTTTGTCAACATTTTATTTCTATAGAAAATTTTGCCAAAATTTTATTTCTATTGAAAATTTTGTCAAAATATTATATGTATAGAAAATTTTGTCAAAATTTTATTCCTATAGAAAATTTTGTCAAAATTTAATTTCTATAGAAATTTTGTCAAAATTTTATTTCTATAGACAATTTTGTCAAAATTTTATTCCTATAGAAAATTTTGTCAAAATTTTATTCCTATAGAAAATTTTGTCAAACATTTTTTTTCTATATAAAATTTTGTCAACATTTTATTTCTATAGAAAATTTTGTCAAAATTTTATTTCTATAGAAAATTTTGTAAAATTGTATTTCTATAGAAAATTTTGCCAAAATTTTAATTCTATAGAAAATTTTCATAAAATTTTATTTCTATAAAAAATGTTGACAAAATTTTATTTCTAAAAAAAATTTTGTCAAAATTTTATTTCTATAAAAAATTTTGTCAAAATTTTGATTCTATAGAAAATTTTGTCAACATTTTATTTCTATTGAAATTTTTTTCAAAATTTTCTTTCTATAGAAACTTTGTCAAAATTTTATTTCTACAGAAAATTTTGCCAAATATTTATACCAATTTGTCAAAATTTTATTTCTACTGGAAATTTTGTCAAAATTTTATTTCCATAGAAAATTTTGTCAAAATTTTATTTTGTATCGAAAATTTAGTCAAAATTTTATTTGTATAGAAAATTTTTTCAAAATTGTATTCTAATAGAAAATTTTGTCAAAATTGTATTTCTATAGAAAATTTTATTCTAATAGAACATTTTGTCAAAATTGTATTTCTATAGAAAATTTTCTCAAAATTTTATTTCTACACAAAATTTTGTTAAAATTTTATTTCTTTAGAAAACTTTGTCAACATTTCATTTCTATAGAAAATTTTATCAAAATTTTATTGTTATAGAAAATTTTGCGAAAATTTTATTTCTATAGAAAATTTTGTCAAAATTTTATTTCTGTAGAAAATTTTGTCAAAATTTTGTCAAAATTTTATTTCGTTTTGTTTTATTAATGTTGGGTTATTCTTCACTAATTTTGGTGGTTTTGATTTTAGCTTAAACCCATGCATTGACTAAACTACAAATGTAGCTTAACCAACAGAGGAAAATAAATTTAGTCAATGCATGGTTTTAAGCTGAAATAAAAAAAAATATTTCTATAGAAAAGTTTGTCAAACTTTTATTTCTATAGAAAATTTTGCCAAAATTTATTTCTATAGAAAATTTGTCAAAATTTAATTTCTATAGAAATTTTCGTGAAAATTTTATTTCTATAGAAAATTTTGTCAAAATTTTATTTCTATAGAAAATTTTGTCAAAATTTTATTTCTATAGAAAATTTTGTCAAAATTTTATTTCTATAGAAAATTTTGTCAAAATTTTATTTCTATAGAAAATTTTGTCAAAATTTCATTTCTATAGAAAATTTTGTCAAAATTTTATTTCTATAGAAAATTTTGTCAAAATTTTATTTCTATAGAAAATCTTATCAAAATTTTATTTCTATAGAAAATTTTGTCAAAATTTTATTTCGTCTTGTTTTATTATTGTTGGGTTATTCTTCAATCATTTTGATGGTTTTGATTGCAGCGTAAAACCATGCATTGACTAAACTACAATTGTACCTTAACCAACAGAGGAAAAGAAGTTTAGTCAATGCATGGTTTTAAGCTGAAATAAAAAAATTATTTCTATAAAAAATTTTCTCAAAATTTTATTTCTATTAAAAATTTTGTCAAAATTTGATTTCTATAGAAATTTTGTCAAAATTTTATTTCTATAGAAAATTTTGTCAAAATTTTATTTCTACAGAAAATTTTGTTAAAATTTTATTTCTATAGAAAATATTTATTTTTTATAGAAAATTTTGTCAAAATTTTATTTCTATAGAAAATTTTGTCAACATTTTATTTCTATAGAAAATTTTGTCAAAATTTTATTTCTATAGAAAATTTTGTCAAAATTTTATTTCTATACAAAATTTCGTCAAAATTTTATTTCTATAGAACATTTTGTCAAAATTTTATTTCTATAGAAAATTTTGTCAAAATTTTATTTCTAAAGACAATTTTGTCAAAATTTTATTTCTATAGAAAATTTTGTCAACATTTTATTTCTGTAGAAAATTTTGTCAAAATTTTATTTCTATAGAAAATTTTGTCAAAATTTTATTTCTATAGAAAGTTTTGTCAACATTTTATTTCTATAGAAAATTTTGTCAAAATTTTATTTTTATAGAAAATTTTGTCAAAATTTTATTTCTATAGAAAATTTTGTCAAAATTTTATTTCTATAGAAAATTTAGGCAAAATTTTATTTGTATAGAAAATTTTGTCAGCATTTTATTTCTATAGCCAATTTTGTCAACATTTTATTTCTATGGAAAATTTTGTCAACATTTTATTTCTATAGAAAAGAATGGTTTAAAAGGAAGTTCTCCGCTACATTTCCACCGCGTAATGGTTACCAAAATCTCCGGATCTCAATTTTATTTCTATAAAAAATTTTGTCAAAATTTTATTTCTAAAGCAAATTTTATCAAAATTTAATTTCTATAGAAAATTTTATCAAAATTGTATTTCTATAGAAAATTTTCTCAAAATGTTATTTCGTTTTGTTTTGTTATTGTTGGTTTTTTCTGCAATCATTTTGGTGGTTTTGATTTCAGCTAGAAATCATGCGTTGACTAAACTACAAGTGTAGAAGAAGTTTAGTGTATGTATGGTTTTAAGTTGAAGTCAAAAACCAAAAAATTATTTTTACAGAAATGTTTGTCAAAATTTTATTTTTACAGAAATTTTTGTCAAAATTGTATTTCTATAGAAATTTTTTTCAAAATTTTATTTCTTTAGAAATTTTTTTCAAAATTTTGTTTCTATTAAAAATTTTGTCAATATGTTATTTCTATAGAAAATGTTTTCAATATTCTATTTCTATAGAAAATTTTGTCAAAGTTTTATTTCTATAGAAAATTGTGTTAAAATTTTATTTTTAAGAAAAGTTTGTCAAAACTTTATTTCTGTAGAAAATTTTGTTGAAATTTTATTTCTATAAAAAATATTGTCAAAATTTTATTTCTATAGAAAATGTTGTCAAAAATTTATTTCTATCGAAATTTTGTCAAAATTGTATGTCTATAGAAATTTTAAGTACACTTTAGTTGTTGAGGAATATTTTGCAAATTCTACCAAAAGAATCAAAAGAAGAATTTTTTTCTGTAGAATATTTTGTCAACATTTTATTTCTAAAGATTTTTTTTTAAATTTTAGTTCTATAGAAGCTTTGTCAAAATTTTATTTCTACAAAAAATTTTGCCAAAATTGTATTCCCATAGAAAAGTTTGTCAAAATTTTATTTCTACTGAAAATTTTGTCAAAATTTTATTTCCATATAAATTTTTGTCAAAATTTTATTTGTATAGAAAATTTTATTTCTATAGAAAGGTTGTCAAAATTTTATTTCTATAGAAAATTTTGTTAAAATAAGTAACAAATTTATCTTTTTTTTTGTAGAATTCTACCAACTGAAGCAACCGTGCGTTAGATCCTAGCCCCTTTAATCACCCATTCATTCATCTGTAGGTTTGTATTCCCAAAAATTTCATTGGGTATTCAAAAAAATATACGCAACATCATTGCTGTTATATTTCCGAAATATTCTTAAAGAGGGGTGTTAAAATGTTTATTTTAAACTAATATTCCCTTCAAACCGAATTGTTTTCTATTAATCAAATAAATTTTCGTATTTGTGCGCTGTCTGCTCATGCTTTGAACAAATATGTGGTGTAAGTGCTTTTATTACCATGATACTAAAAATATTCTGTCCGTCCGTCCGTATGTCCGTCGTTTTACTTGCAGTCAGACAGACACTCTTTAGATGTTGCCTCAAAAGCGGAGCAAAGAGCATCCAAAGTGTTAATTGAAAGTGGCAATTAAAAGATATGACACAACAACTGTTCATTCGTTTCTATTCTATGTGCTCCTTATTCTGTGCAATATTCCTCTCGATATTTTTTCCACTTGAATCGTGGGCACTCGCATGGTGTGGAGGAAATGTGCTGAAATTGTTTTGGATACTGTTTATTCTTTGCATTTAATATTTCATCCCCCTTCCTCTTCTCCCAGCATAAGACATCAGCATCATCGTCACCATCCTTGAAATTATCAGCCAAATACAACCCAAAAAAATATAGCAGACCCATAGAAGAATGAGTCCAGAATTCCCGGCCACCACAATGCTTGCATAGTATATGAAGTTGAAATTTTAATTGTGCATATCATACGTGATGGTGGTGGTGGTGCTGCTGCTAGAGTATATGGTGAGTGGATCGGGGGTAATGGTGTTGATGTTGCATTGTTTATCTTTTGTTGTTGATACTCGTCACATTGTTATTCCTGTTGCCGATGGTGGTGATGGCGTTGTTGTCTTGTAATGTGGTATGCTATTTTCCATTGGGTTACATGCAATTTTCCATCATTCACCCCAAATTTGTGTAATATTACATTTCAGTTGGCAACTGGAATTTTTCGTCAACTAAATGTGTTCCAATTGCATATGCATTTTTC
The DNA here is from genome assembly GCF_050003625.1 of Haematobia irritans. Classification (NCBI taxonomy): domain Eukaryota; kingdom Metazoa; phylum Arthropoda; class Insecta; order Diptera; family Muscidae; genus Haematobia; species Haematobia irritans. The sequence goes on along the minus strand of NC_134398.1, from coordinate 163,932,634 downwards.
ATGCCCAAAAGGGAGTTTTCGCATATTTTTTTCTCATGGCGTTCAAAATTTTGCGAATATTGAATTTGTACAAAATTTATGAAATGAAATTTGAATTTAATATTTCGAGGCTGTAAGTACAAGATATGAAAAAATGATTATCACTTGGATATTTCAGATTGAAATGTAGGATTCAAGCTGTGAGTTTACAAAATTTTATAAACAACTTTAGGTGTTTTTCTTTCTGCGTACTTCCAAATATGTTCTTGTCGTACCTATCCATTTGTTGGTATTCTGGTTTCGGAAATTTTTAATGAAGTCTCAATACTGGAAAAAACAAGTATATACGGCAGTAAGTTCGGCCAGGCCGTATGTACCCTCCTCCATGGATTGCGTAAAACTCCTTAACATCGTCTTCTAAATTGGAAGTTAGTTCATACGAGGTATATATTAGACAAAAAAGGCAAATTAAAAACCTATATAATTCAGTCCTTGACCGGAATGAATTTTTGTGCGGTAAAAGAGAGACAGAAGTGAAATATCAGTTTATATGAGGGCTATATACAATTACGAACCAAAATGGTCCAATTTTTTTTTTTGTGTTAGTACCAAATTTTTGCAACATTAAATGAAATGTCATTATCCAAGAAGAAGTAAAATCAGGGGATAAGTTTATCTGGGCGCTATACATAACTATGGACCACGTTTGGAAGGTTGTTAGCGACCATAAATATACTAACACAACGTACCAAATTTCAACCGAATCGGATGAAATTTGCGCCTCAACGAAATTTGCTCTTCCAAGATGCTCCCTAGGTCAAATCGATATGAACCACTTTTTGCATGGTTGTTGGAGACCATATACTAATATAACATACAACATTTTAACCGAATCAGACGAATGTTTTTCCTCCAAGAGGCTCAGGAGGTCAAATCTAGGGATGGGCTTATATTGGGGCTATATATAATTATGGACCGATATTGAGAAATTTTTGCGTGGTTATTAGCAGGGCTGTGGAGTCGGAGTTTTGGAATCGGATTCGCTCGACTCCGGCGAAACAAACTTTGAAAAACACTTCCTATCCTATCCTATCGAACAACGAAGTAATGGATTTCAGGCCATTCAAAGTGTATTTATATGGGTGAAATTTAAAAAGTAAGTTTTACTAGAATATGGGCTGAATTGATCAATGGTATTAACCATTTTTAACATATTAAAATATCGATTTTTGACCATATATGTACTCTTGAGAAAGGTACAATTTTAAGGCAATATAATAGTAGAACCTAACGTTCTAAATTTTTTGGCAGGCATGTCGAGTTCGAAGATTGGTCATTCCGGACAATTTAGTGATATAGCACCTACATACAAACCCATCATCCGATTTGTTTTAAGAAGTTTTTCCCAGTCTAAAATTTTCACAATACGAGTATTTGTCAAAATTTTAAATTTAGAGTTATTTGAGATCCATAAATATATGCGGAAATTTAACGTCGGTCCAGATTTTGTATATGGAGATAATTACTTATGAAATCTCCATATACAACCGATGTCCTTGGAAGCTGTAATTTTAAATTGAACTTCTGCCAACGTGCCATCTGAGCCGGTCTTTTGGGAGAATGTTTGTTTCAGCAAAGCTATTAGAAATTCTTTACATTAAATGAATTGCCTCTAATGTCCACAACTGATAGACCATTTATAAATCGACGTTTCACCATTTTATTTCTATGTTATAGAAACAATATTCGTAACTGTCCAGCTATTCCTGTCATCTGTTGTATGATAGTGGTTATTTTAAATTCCGCCCGTCCTAATTTTTGGCAGTTTATGTTTGTTTTCTATATCCGACACATTACATTTTTTAACATCTAAACATTCATATAGATTTATTATACCCTCCACCATAGGATGGGGGTATATTAACTTTGTCATTCCGTTTGTAACACATTGAAATATTGCTCTAAGACCCCAAGACGGACATGCTCGATCTGAGCATGTCCGTCCGTCTGTTGAATTCACGCTAACTTCCGAACGAAACAAGCTATCGACTTGAAACTTGGCACAAATAGTTGTTATTGATGTAGGTCGGATCGTATTGCAAATGGGCCATATCGGTCCACTTTTTCGTATAGCCCCTATATAAACGGACCCCCAAATTTGGCTTGCGATTGCTCTAAGAGAAGCAAATTTCATCCGATCCGGCTGAAACTCGGTACACGATTTTAGTATATGGTCTCTAACAACATTGCGAAAATTGGTCCACATCGGTCCATAATTACATATAGCCCCCATATAAACCAATTCCCCGATTTGGCTTGCGGAGCCTCTAAGAGAAGCAAATTTCATCCGATCCGGCTGAAATTTGGTACATGGTGTAAGTATATTGTCTCTAACAACCATGCAAAAATTGGTCCACATCGGTCCATAATTATATATAGCCCCCATATAAACCGATCCTCCGATTTGGCTTGCGGAGCCTCTAAGAGAAGCAAATTTCATCCGATCCGGCTGAAATTGGCTATATGGTGTTAGTATATGGTCTCCAATGACCATGCAAAAATTGGTCCACATTGGCCCATAATTATATATAGCCCCCATATAAACCGATCACAAGATTTGACCTCCGGAGCCTCTCGGATGGCCAAAATTCATCCGATTCGGTTGAAATTTGGTACGTGATGTTATTATATGGTATCCAACAACCATGCGTGAATTGGTTCATATCAGTCCATAATTATATATAGCCCCCATATAACCGATCCCCAGATTTGACCTCCGGTGCCTTTTGGAGAAGCAAAATTCATCCGATCTGGTTCAAATTTGGTACGTGGTGGTAGTATATGATATTCAACAACCTTGCCAAAAGTGGTCCATATCAGTCCATAATCATATATAGCCCCCATATAAACCGATCCCGAGATTTGGTTTTGGAGCCTCTTGGAGGAGCAAATTTCATCCGAGTCAGTTGAAATTTGGTACATTGTGCTAGTGTATGGCCGTTAACAACCATTACTAACTAGGTCCATATCGGTACTTATATATAGCCCTCAGATAAATCGATCCCCAATCACACAAAAATTGGTCCATATCAAGTTCATAATTCTATATATATTCTATAAGCGACCCCCATATTTCAATTCCGGCTCTCTACGTACCGTGCAAAAGTCCATGTCGATTCGTAATTATTTGTAGACTTATCTATACATAACCTTTTTGTCTAACATATACCAAGTTTCTACGCAACCCATGGTGGAGGGTACATAAGATTCGGCCTGGCCGAACTTACGGCCGTATATACTTGTTTTTTATAAAATGCCTATATAAATCAATACCAGGATTTTACTTCTTAAACTTCTGGAAGCCTAATTATTTTTTGAAATTTTTTGTTTTTATAAATACATATTCTGGAGATTGTTGTTATCTATCCATATTTTGATGTGGTCTCTATATAGTCTTGTCACGTATTTTAATTGATTGGCCTGACATTAAAATGTTCTTTACATCCCTAAACTTCTGAGATTTGTCGTCGAGTCGTAAAAAAATTTAAAATGAGGGTTCTTTAGGACATATCAACACATATGGCAAAATAGAATACTTATATCGGTCTATTTTTGGAACACTACACCTTAAAATTGCAATTGGAATACTGTTAAAATGAGATTTAGGTACACCACCTGGAGTCGACTCCGGAGTCGGAGCCGGAGTCGAGCAAAATTGACTCGACTCCACAGCCCTGGTTGTTAGTGGCCTTATACTTACACAACATAGAAAATTTCCGGAGGTCAAATCTGGGGATCGGCTATATATAATTATGGACCGATATGGACCAATTTTTGCATGGGTATTAGACTACGTACCAAATTTCAGCTGGATTTGATAAAATATGCTCCTCCAATAGTATTCGCAAGCCAAATCTGGGGGTCGGTTTATATGGGGGCTTTTGAGAAAATTTTCTATATATTAATTTTCTACATATTAAGAAATTTGTGTAATAGAAATAACATTTTGAGAAATTTTTCTATAGAAATAAAAGGTCGAGAAAATTTTCTATAGAAATAAGTTTTGACAAATTTTCTATAAATTATTATCTATAAAAATTTTACTTTTCGTGTTAGGTCATACTATGAATGTTTAGTGTGAGTAAGTTCTACCTTTTTGTAAAATTAGTAACTTTCCTTTGTTGTTTACAATTCAAGGGATACATTTAAAAAATTGTCGCTAATAGAAGAGATAATAATACATACTTATATTCCGCATGATTATAGTTGAAGGTGTTCCAGCCGAAGCTTTTTCACGATTTTCTCATACTGCTTAACCTCTTACACCATTTAAGGTTTTCCCCCGGGTTACTCTATGATTCCTCCTCTACGAAACTATCAACACTCAGGTGTTCTCAAATATCATTAAACTTTACTGATATTATCTGAATAATACCTTATCATTACTTTAGGCTTATCTATATTACAAAAAAGAAAAAAAAAAAAAAACAATGCAATAAACCTGGCTGTCGCCAAACATAAATTTCACCCAACAAAAAATTTTGCTAATACTAAGGTGTCTTCATAAATCTCTTTAACATCGTTCGGCATTATCATTTATAGGGAATTCGAAACTTTAAAAATTATTGTTTACATTAACGCCAAATTCATCGATGAACGACCATCTCTTCTTTATTTGTTTATGACATTGGCATTATTATCGCCAACAATTGCCCATATAAACACTTCATCATCAATAATCTCAGGTTTAGTGAATTCTGGCTAACTGAAAATGATTCACAAGTCTTGGCATCTTACAAAAAAACAATATGGGATTGGAACAAGAAGTCAATTAAGGGGACAAGACAATATGAATGCACTGTGGAATAAACAGCCTTGTTTTAAAATAGGTGAAGGTATAATATACGAACAAAAATTTAACACTCTACAGACTATATGGTATTTAGATGAAATTCTTTTGATGTCTTTATGAAGTCTTTATGCCGCCCGTCTACTTCAATAAGTGCAACCACACTTAAGAAATTATTTAGTATTTAGTGAATAAAACCAAGGGCATATAAATACAAACTAAATTGTTATACCCTCCACCATAGGAAGGAATATATAATATAAGGTGTAGTGTTCCAAAAATAGACCGATTTAAGTATTCTATTTTTACTAATATGTGTTTATATGTCAAAAAGAACTCTAATTTTCAAGGACACCGGGTGTATATGGAGATTTCTCAAGTAATTATCTCCATATACAAAATATGGGCCGACGGGAATTTTCCGCATTTGTTTATAGATATCAAATCAACTCTAAATTCAAAATTTCTGACAAATCTTATGAAAATTTTAGACTGGGAAAATTTTTGTAAACCAAATCGGAAGATGGGTTTATATGTAAGTGCTGTATCACAAAATTGTCCGATATGACCCATCTTCGAACTCGACATGCCAGCCAAAAACAGAACGTTAGGTTCTACTGCTATATTGCATTAAAATTGTACCTTCATCAAGAGTATATATAGGGTCATAATTCTGTAGTTTAATATGTTAAAAATGGACAATACAATTGATCAATTCAGCCCATATTCTAGTAAAACCTACTATTTATATAATCGTAAATTTTTACCCATATAAATACCCTTTGAATGGCCTAAAATCCAATACTTCGATTTTCATTGTTCGATTAAAAACCATAATGGAATCTAATTTGTCGAAATATGTCTTTAGTTACAACGATATGAAGTGTTTTTCAAATTTTGTTCCGCCGGAGTCGGAGTCGAGCAAAATGTTTACGACTCCGGCTCCGACTCCAGCAAAATCTTCAGACTCCGATTCCACAGCCCTGGGATTATCCCACCTCAGTAATGCTGGTGACATATCTGAGGGTTTCAAAGCTTCTCTAAGTGGTTTCACTGCAATGTGGAACGCCGTTCGGACTCGGCTATAAAAAGGAGGTCCCTTGTGATTGAGCTTAACATAGAATCGGGCAGCACTCAGTGATAAGAGAGAAGTTCACCACTGTGGTATCACAATGGACTGAATAGTCTAAGTGAGCCTGAAATATCGGGCTGCCACTATACCTAACCTAATCTAAATATATACTTGATCGGGAAGAAATTCTAAGAATATATAACGATGTACATCTGTCCGTCTGTCTATCTGTTGTAATCAACCTACAGACTTTAAAAATTACGCCATCGTCCTACAATTGGATACAAATTTGTTCTATGTCTGCATGAAGGTCAAGTTCGAAAGGGGCTATATCGGTCCAGTTTATAATATAGCCCCATATAAACTAATTACCCGAATTGACTTCTTAGTCTCATCTGACAGTTGACACATTTATTCCAGCGACATTTCATTTTATTGTTTACAAGCAATGAGAAAAGCAGTTGGCTCTATTGAATTCAGAAAGGAATTGGAGCGTAATATTTGATTATACCCTCCACCATAGGATGGGAGATATATTAACTTTATCATTCTGTTTGTAACACATCGAAATACTGCTCTAAGACCCCATAAAGTATATATATTCTGGATCTTGGTGAAATTCTGAGTCGATCTAAGCATGTCCGTCCGTCCGTCTGTTGAAATCACACAAACTTCCGAACGAAATAAGCTATCGACTTGAAACTTGGAACAAGTAGTTGTTATCGACGTAGGTCGGATGGCATTGCAAATGGGCCATATCGATCCACTTTTACGTAAAGCCCCCTTATAAACCGATCCCCAGATTTGGCTTGCGGAGCCTCTAAGAGAAGCAAATTTCAACCGATCCTGCTGAAATTTGGTACATGGAGTTGGTATATGGTCTCTAACAACCAAGCAAAAATTGGTCCACATCGATCCATAATTATATATAGCCCCCATATAAACCGATCCCTAGATTTGACCTCCGGATCCTATTGGAGAAGCAAAACTCTTCTGATCCGGTTAAAAGTTGGGATGTTGTTTTAGTATATGGTCTTTAACAAGCAAGTAAAAATTGGTTCATATCGGTCCATAATTATATATAGTCCCTATATAAAGCGATCCCCAAATTTGACCTCCGGAACCTCTTGGAGTAGCAAATTTTATCCGATTCGGTTGAAAGTTGGTATTGCAAATGGGTCATATCGGTCGACTTTTACGTATAGCACCCATATAAACGGTCCCTCAGAATTGGCTTGCGGAGCCTCTAAGAGAAGCATATTTCATCCGATCCGGGTAAAATTTTGTACATGGTATTACTATATGGTATCTAACAACCATGCCAGAATTGGTCCACATCGGTCCATAATTATATATAGCCCCCATATAAACCGATCGCCAGATTTGGCTTGCGGAGCCTCAAAGAGAAGCAAATTTCATCCGATCCTGCTGGAATTTGTTACATGGTTTTGGTGTATGGTCTCTAACAACCATACAAATTTGGGCCACATCGGTCCATAATTATATATAGTCCCTATATAAACCGATCCCCGGATTTGATCTCCGAAGCCCCTTGGAAGAGCAAATTCACCCGATCCGGTTGAAATTTGGTAGGTTGTGAAATTTGGTACATTGCGCTAGTATATGGCCGCTAACAACCATGCCAAACTTGGTCCATATCGGTGTATAGTTATATATAGCTGATTCCGAAAAAAAAATCTACCAAAATTTTATTTCTATAGAAAATGTCAAAATTTTATTACCATATAAAATTTTGTCAAGATTTTGTTTCTATAGAAAATTTTGTCAAAATTTTATTTCTATAGAAAATTTTGTCAAAAATTTATTACAATACAAAATTCTGGGAAAATTTTATTTCTATAGAAAATTTTGTCAAAATTTTATTTCTATAGAAATTTTTTTAAAAAATTGTATTTCTATAGAAATTTTTGTTAAAATTTTATTTCTATAGAAAATTTTGTCAAACTGAATTATTTACGTATTTAATCGGCCTTTTTTGTTTAATGATCAGCCGTATGGACTAACAATTTAGAAGATTGTTATGATGAAGACCTCCAACGATAGCCATTTGTGGTTTTCCAGCCAAAAAAAAAAAAAAAAAAAACAACTATATACGGCCGTAAGTTCGGCCAGGCCGAATCTTATGTTCCCTCCACCATGGATTGCGTAGAAACTTCTACGAAAGACTGTCATCCACAAATTTCAACTCACTCGGATGAAATTTGCTTCTCCAAAAGGTACCGGAGGTCAAATCTGGCGATCGGTTTATATATGGGAGCTATATATAAATATGGACTGATAGGAACCAATTCCTGCATGGTTGTTGGATACCGCATACTAACATCACGTACCAAATTTGAACCGAATGGGAAGAATTTTGCTCTTCCAAGGTACTCCGGAGGTCAAATCTGGGAATCGGTTTATATGGGGCCTATATATAATTATGGACCGATATCGACCAATTTTTGCATGGGAGTTTGAGGCCATATATTAACATCACGTACCAAATTTCAACTGAATCAGATGAATTTTGGTCTTCCAAGAGGCTCCGGAGGTCAAATCTGGTGATCGGTTTATATGGGGGCTATATATAATTATGGACCGATGTGGACCAATTTTTGCATGGTTGTTAGTGACCATATAGTAACACCATGTACCAAATTTCAGTCGGATCGGATAGAATTTGATTCTCTTAGAGGCTCCGCAAGCCAAATCGGGGGATCGGTTTATATGGGGGCTATATATAATTATGGACCGATGTGAACCAATTTTTGCACGGTTGGTAGAGACCATATACTAACACCAGGTATCAAATTTCAGCCGGATCGGATGAAATTTGCTTCTCTTAGAGGCCTCGCAAGCCAAATTTGGGGGTCCGTTTATATAGGGGGCTATAAGTAAAAGTGGATCGATAAGGCCCATTTGCAATACCATCCGACCTACATCAATAGCAACTACTTGTGCAAAATTTCAAGTCGATAGCTTGTTTCATTCGGAAGTTAGCGTGATTTCAACAGACGGACGGACGGACGGACATGCTCAGATCGACTCAGAATTTCACCACGACCCATAATATATATAATTTATGGGGTCTTAGATCAATATTTCGATGTGTTACAAACGGAATGACAAAGTTAATATATCCTATGGTAGAGGGTATAAAAATGAACTTGGACTAAAACCATTAAGACCTCACAGATGCACAAAATTTCGAAAGAGCAAAGTTTCCCGCTCTATACCAAAATCTTCGGATCTGAATTCGTTCGACTCTTTAGGGCATTTTGGAGAGTAAAACGGTGACGTTTATGTTAAAAACACCAACATGTTGATCATCTCAAGACGGCGATTCCCCCTACGACGAAATTTGTGTTTAGATATATGTAAGTTCCCAAATAAATGTGCAGTATATGGTGTGTATTGGCCGAAGTTTTTCTATAGGTTCCCTAAGGACAGACTTATCTCCCCATTTGATTTCTTGGTTAGATAGCAGACGCACTTACCATTCAAACTGCCCAAAATTAGAAGTAAAATAGGCAGGTTTTCCCTCTCATGCCCATTCGAGTAAAGGATTAAAAATCTTCAGAATTTATATGTCAAAACGTATGAAAGGTTTTGTTTCATCGGATTAGACGAGATGATCTTTTTTAAGGAGTATGTCCATTAAAAATCTACCGAATTTTGATATCAAAATGTATGAAAGATTTTGTTTCTCAGCTTAAACGAAATGAACTTTTGGAAATCGTATATCTCATGATGAATCTCTATATAGAAAGGAAACTATTGTATTTGATCCAAGGTGATATATTTAGGATTTTGCCTGGCCCATCTCAACAAGGATCTTCTCTGGTCGAAAACCCTCTCTTTCTACATTTGTGACTTCGGCATCAAAAAAGGTGTCTACAGACCGACGCATATTTTTAAAGCGACAACGGGAGTGAATCATTTGAGACAAATACAATATGGAGTTACCATACTCCCATTGTTCCAATGCTTTTCCTTCATCCCTTTTTTTATGAACCACTGTTCACCAAATACAAAACAGAACTGGATTAACTCAATAAAAATTTGCAAATCACGCTTAATTTCCAAGTGAGAAATTAAAAAATTGTTTTTAGGCAAAGATTGAAAAAATGTGCCTTCACTTTTCTCCGAATTCTCTATAATTTGGAGTTTGACCAATATAACCATGAACATTTTTGGCCAAGAAGCAACAAGAAAACAATATCTTTTAAAAGCTTTCAATCGACGTTCCTTGTATACTTAACTAATGATGTGCATTTGTTAAATAACCAAAAAGAGGAACAAAATTCCCAAATTCTACCATTCGAGCGGGTAAACGAAAAAAGGTGTCAATAATGTTTTGCAGTGCTAATGCCGTCGACAACATTGATTCATTTTGAATTATTTAATGACACGCATTAATTAACCACCTCACCTGAATATGGTTGTCGCCTGAGCTTACCAGACACACAGAGCACTTTGTTTGTGTCATTCGTTTGTTTTTTATGTCATTCTGTTTTTTTTTTTTTGGCAATTTTTGGTTGAGTTCATAAATAATTCGTAAGCCGCTTTTTTGGCACTTGAAAATCCACCAATCTTTATGGCTTCTTCGGTAAGCCGTTGTTTGCGGTCTGATTTGGTTTTTGCCACAAGTCGGCATTTATTTGGTAATTTATGACATAGGAATTGAATGTTTTTCCCTCACTTTGCTCTGTAGGTTAAGATTAAAATTATGTTCTTTTATTGACTGAAATCTGAGTTTTACTTGGATCGTATGAAATTCTTTAGAAAATGTTCAACAGATAATTTTTTTCGTGGATTTTATATGGACGATGAGGTCAATTTTTTTGGCCTTTTTAATGAAGCGAAACATTTTTGAAGGAAGATGGAACAAAACAACACTACCGAAATTTTTTCAACGGACGAATGAACTAAGCCTGTAGCAAGGCGAAGAGAATACAAAAATATCGGGGAAATAGTTTATATGGATGTTTAGTATATCAGTGGAAATCAACATTTATATAGATGAGATATCCTATTGGAAATTTTTGCATTTATAAGAAGTGATATACAGACATCAAGTACAAAATTTTAACTGGATCGGATGAAATTTGCCATTCCAGGTCTCTCAAGAAGTAAAATCTAAAGATCGGTTTATATGGGGCTTATATAATAATCCAATATGGACCAACCGGATCGGATAAAATTTGGTTTTCCAAGAGGCTGCGGAGGCCAAATCTGGTGATTGCTTTTTTTGGGAGCTACATATAATTGTGAACTGATATGGGACAATTTTTGCTTACTTGTTACCGGCCATATACTTACATCACGTACCAAATTTTAACCGGATTCAATGAAATTTGCTCTTCCAAGGGGATCCTCAATCCAAATCTGGGTATCGGTTGATATGGAGGCTATACCTAAAAGTTGTTCGTTGTAGCCCATTTGCAATACCATCCGACCTACATCAATAACAACTATTTATTCCAAGTTTCTTGTCCATAGCTTGTTTCCTTCACAGAAAAAAATCACCAAAATTTTTCCAATTAAAGTCTTATTTGAGTTTTTAAAAATATTCAATTAAAAATTTAATTGATTCAACAATTTGTTTTTAATTGAAACAAAAATCAATCACAAAAATTAATAGTATCAATTAAAATTTTTATTTGGATCAATTAATTTTTAATTGATTATCAATTAATTTTGTTATTGAATCAGAAAAACATTTTTTATATGTTCGGAAGTTAGCGTGATTTTAACGGACAGACGGACATAGTTAGATCGACTCAGATTTTCACCAAGGACTAAAATATATACTATATGGATTCTAAAACCAATATGTCGATGTGCTATAAACAGAATGACAAAATTAGTATATGGTGAAGGATATAAAAATAGGGAGTATGAGGGAAAATTGTAGGGTAATCCAACGACTAGTTAGGGGTTGACACACCCAAAACTAGGAATAATCCGCATGATAATTACAATGCCAAATTTCATCCGAATCAGATGAAATTTTTCCTCCTTGAAGCTTCGGATGTCAAATCTTCGGGGTCAGTTTATTATTATCCTATACTGAAACAAGTATATACGGCCGTAAGTTCGGCCAGGCCGAAGCTTACGTACCCTCCACCATGGATTGCGTAGAAACTTCTACTGAAGACTATATTAAAACTTCCTAACACCGTTATATATACCACATAGTCCATACGTGGTATATATTAAACTAAAAAGGCCGACTAAATACGTACATAATTAAGTTTAAAGTTTCTATAGAAATAAAATTTGGAAAAAGATTTTCTATAAAAATAAAATTTTGACAAAATTTGCTATAGAAATAAAATTTTGACAAAATTTTCTATAGAAATAAAATTTTGACAAAATTTTCTATAGAAATAAAATTTTGACAAAATTTTCTATACAAATAACATTTTGACAATGTTTTCTATAAAAATAAAATTTTGGTAGATTATGGACCAATTTTTGTGTGATTGCGGATCGGCTATATATAACTATAGACCGATATGGACCAATTTTGGCATGGTTATTAGCGGCCTTATACTAACACCACGTTGCAAATTTCAACCGGATCGGATGAATTTTGCTCCTCCAAGAGGCTCCGGAGATCAAATCTGGGGATCGGTTTATATGGGGGCTATATATAATTATGAACCGATATGGACCAATTCTTGCGTGTTTGTTAGAGACCACATTCTAACACCATGTTCCAAATTTCAACCGGATCGGATGAATTTTGCTCCTCCAAGAGGCTCCGGAGATCAAATCTGGGGATCGGTTTATATGGGGGCTATATATAATTATGAACCGATATGGACCAATTCTTGCGTGTTTGTTAGAGACCACATTCTAACACCATGTTCCATATTTCAACCGGATCGGATGAATTTTTCTCCTCCTAGAGGCTCCGGAGATCAAATCTGGGGATCGGTTTATATGGGGGCTATATATAATTATAAACCGATATGGACCAATCCCTGCGTGTTTGTTAGAGACCACATTCTAACACCACGTACCAAATTTCAACCGGATCGGATGAATTTTGCTCCTCTAAGAGGCTCAAATCTGGGGATCGGCTTATATGGGGGCTATATATAATTATGGACCGATGTGTACCAATTTTTGCACGGTTATTAGAGACTATATACCAACACCATGTACCAAATTTCAGCCGGATCGGATGAAATTTGGTTCTCTTAGGGGCTCCGCAAGCCAAATCGGGTGATCGGTTTATATGGGGGCTATATGTAATTATGGACCGATATGGACCAATTTCTGTACGGTTGTTAGAGACCATATACTAACACCATGTACCAAATTTCAGCCGAATCGGATGAAATTTGCTTCTCTTAGAGCAATCGCAAGCCAAATTTGGGTGTCCGTTTATATGGGGGCTATACGTAAAAGTGGACCGATATGGACAAATTTTTGCATGGTTGTAAGAGACCATATACTAACACGATGTACCAAATTTCAGCCGGATCGGATGAAATTTGCTTCTCTTAGAGCAATCGCAAGCCAAATTTGGGGGTCCATTTATATGGGGGCTATACGTAAAATTGGACCGATATGGCCCATTTGCAATACCGTCCGACCTACATCAATAGCAACTACTTGTGCCAAGTTTCAAGTCGATAGCTTGTTTCGTTCGGAAGTTAGCGTGATTTCAACAGACGGACGGACGGACATGCTCAGATCGACTCAGAATTTCACCACGACCCAGAATATATATACTTTATGGGATCTTACAGCAATATTTGACAAAGTTAATATACCCCCCATCCTATGGTGGAGGGAGGGTATAAAAATATTGTCGTGAGGTCAAAGATTTCATATCTTCAAAATACGAATGCAAATTTTTCTTGGCATAGAAGATGCATTTCTCTAATATAAAGCTTTTTTCCTTGTCCAAAAGTCGATAATGAAGACGCATTGTCCTTATAATTAAGTTATTTAACTTAAATATATCTATCATAACATGAAAGGAACAATTTTTGGGCTAAGGTCAACTTGACTTTAATAATTCAGAAAAATTCTTTAAAATTAATGAAATTGACTACAAAGCAAAAAATCGTTAAAATATGGGACATGTTCTTTCATCACTTTATTTTAAATATGTTTTTTACTTGAAACATAGCATAATTTCTACTGGAAGTCGAGTCTGAATTTGGAAAATAAAGTTGTCGTTAACTCGTTTTTATAGGACTTTGATAGCATATGAAGAAAAAAAGCTGAATAAACGAAACATTAAAATTTGCTTCTTAGAAGCAAGTACACAAAACCCAAATTTAAAAGAGAATTGTGTCCTAAAAATATCCTTACTTGTATTCTCCGCTTCTTTGGCTCGGAATCAATACCAACATTTTTAAAGTAAAGACAAAATCTTTGTATGTAGAACAATGTTTGCATGATTACCACAAAGCCTTTATTTATATTACGTACCGAATTTCAACCGGATCAGATGAAATTTCCTTCTCCAATTTTGCATTACTATTAGATAGCATATAGTGACCACAGTTCAAACCGGATTGAATGAAATTTGCTCTTCCAAAAGCCTACGGAGTACAAATTTGGGAATAAGTTTAATTGTGGACCTGTATGGCAAAATTTTTGCATGGTTGTTAGAGAGCATGTATAGATATCACATACCAAATTTCACAAACTATGGTCTCCAAACAAAGCCGACAAAGCCATTACATGCTGCACGAAAGAGCCTCTGCGGTATTATGACCCATTTCCGGTGATAGGTTAGGTTAGGTATAGTGGTAGCCCGATATTTCAGGCTCACGTAGACTATTCAGTCCATTGTAATACCACAGTGGTGAACTTCTCTCTTATCACTGAGTGCTGCCCGATTCCATGTTAAGCTCAATGACAAGGGACCTCCTTTTTATAGCCGAGTCCGAACGGCGTTCCACATTGCAGTGAAACCACTTAGAGAAGCTTTGAAACCCTCAGACATGTCACCAGCATTACTGAGGTGTTATATCCACCGCTGAAAAACTTTTTGGTGTTTGGTCAAAGCTGGGTTTGAACCCACGACCCTGTGTATGCAAGGCGGGCATGCTAACCATTGCACTACGATGGCAATGGTTAGCATGCCCTAGCAGTGTTGTTTGGCGATACGACACTGCTACACGCAGAGAAGGTATATGATCACCTCAAACATGTTTCAAGAGAAAAATATTATTTTTGTATTTGTAACCTAACCTGACCTATCGTGACCATGTAACATGTTTGTCACTAAAATGTTATTTTCTTGTCAAATATAACCTGCTTGCCGAAATCAGATACACGATTTCCGAGAAAATAACATAGTTGTGAAAACCATGTTACATGGTCACCACCCAAAAATAACATTTTGCTCTTAAAACATGTTTGAGGTGATCATATTCCTTCTGTGGGTGTAGTATAACGGTAAGAAGCAATGGTACGAGACGCAAAAGATTTATTCGCATATGAATGCTGGAGGCCTTTAACGATAGCAACTGGAATAAATCTTTAGAAATGTTAGCAGTTGGTTGTAATACATATCAGCCACTCTGTATATATGATAAGCCAAAGAGATGTTTCCATGAAGTTGGTATAGGTTTATTTAATTAATTATTATTTTATTTAATTAATTTAATTGATTTTTTTACGTTGATATGAATGAAGATCGGAATAAGGGCTCGAGTCATGATTTTGCCCCACATTGATTCTTTGTGAGTTGTTCGACAAAAATTCCTGCCATAGATACATATCTGGAAATATATCTATATATCTAAGATGTGATGTTCCAAGTGGTAACAGGCATTAAATGCATAATGCAAATAAGTTTAACACACACTCACATAATGTTATTTATATCACTTCCGTATACGTGTAGATTTCTATCAAATCAATAGAGAGAAAAACATGAAAAATTATTTCAATATAGAATTTAAAAAATTCAATTCACGATCTACGGATCGTCCTTTTATCTCTTGGACTTCATGCAACGCTTAAATAATTGAACTCTTGACATATATCTCATGGTCTTCGCCGTGCTCCGTTTCCTACATTGCCTGTTGCCCATCAATACCTGATTACATTTGAAAATAAATATGTACATAAGCAGGCGAGTGAGCAAGTAACCTTTTAAGGATGCATTATCGTATTCTTCCTTTTGCATCTGTAAAAATGAAATGTTGTTGCTTTGACTCCTGCTGCCAATGTTGATGGTGATGGCAATCTTTCGTTCAATTGCAAGTGTCATTCAAGGTGCATTTGCTCTGGCATCGTCTTACTGTCACCGTCTTCATCTTCGAAGACGCCAAACCGGCCAGAGATGATGCAAAAGAAGGCCACAGGACATACTGACTGACTGACTGACACGACCCTATGTACACGTCCCATGACACTAAAGACAACAATTGATGGTCTGACAGTTTACTCTTGATACCTTATTTTGGGCGATGTTGTTGTTACCTTCTTCAACGCTCTTCAGCCTTCAGGTTTGATGAGAGGAACGGATGTATCCGCTATTGTCCCAAAACGAACCATCCACGTACAACTATCAATCGATTGCGGCACTATGTGTGTGTGTGTATGTGTGAGACGCCAATGATAAGATATCATTTGGCGCCAACACATTATTTCAATGTGACATTTTCT
Organism: Haematobia irritans; assembly: GCF_050003625.1. Taxonomy (NCBI): domain Eukaryota; kingdom Metazoa; phylum Arthropoda; class Insecta; order Diptera; family Muscidae; genus Haematobia; species Haematobia irritans. The sequence goes on along the minus strand of NC_134398.1, from coordinate 163,916,081 downwards.
CTTTTTCTTATTTTTGGAACGCAAGCTGTCGTCTTCATGATGGGTAGGTTGTTTTTTTCATTGCACCAAATGAGAGCAGTAAGACGCATTGGATTTTGGTGACACTATAAACTAAGTACACAGGAAATCTTAAAAGAAACCTTAAATCTTTTGTATGTGGGCTAAGTAGTGGTTCATTGTGTCGGCAAAGGGGGCAGATTTGAATAAAGGATTTCATGGGGATAGCTCCATCGTATTGTTTTTATTTTTTAGAAATGTCTCGACGTGAAAGAAACGAAAGAGTGGAGGTCGAGCGTAATGAATACTTGCTTTAAAAATCCAATATCTATAGCAGTTGGCTATTCTATGCGAAAATAATACAAAGAGAAAGTTGTGAAATCTGTTGATATAGGAGTTCAAATCTCGGTCTTGAAGAGCACGTCGATAACGCAAGATATGTAAAGAAACAGATTTGACCTAAATATGACTCAATTTAGCAATCCTACTATCATACCCCTTAAATTAAATTGAAGAGTAACCGGGCAATAGAAAAGTCTGAGACCCATCATTTAGTATACCGATCGTGTTAGAACTAAATTCTGAGTCGATTTAGCGATGTCCGTCTGTCTGTCTGTTGATGTATTTTTGTGTGCGAAGTCCAGCTCGCATTTTTAGTCTGATCGTCTTCAAATTTGGCATAGGGCTCTTTTTTAACTCAAAGACGATCCCTATTGATTTTGAAAAAAAGGTTCGTATTTAGCTATAGCTACCATAACATATATATTTAAAACCGATCTGGTCATAAATGACGTATTTATCAACCGATCTTCTTCCAATTTCGTTTAATCGAATATTTTGTGAGCCACGTAAATTTTGCAGAATATCAGTCAAATCGGTTCAAATTTAGATATAGCTCCCATATAAAACCTTCGCCCAATTTACACTCTTATGGCCCCTGAGGCTAATGTCTTGTCCCGATTTACGTGAAATTTTGCACAGGGAGTAGAATTAACATATGCACACCGAAATTGGTTAAAATCAGTTCAGATTTAGATATAGCTTCCATATATATCTGTCATCCAATTTCCCATCGACTTATTTAAAATTGTGCACAGGGAATGGAAATAACATTTTTACTATGCATGCCAAATTTAGTTGAAATTGGTGCAGATTTAAATGTAAAGGGTGATACGGTCAAAATTTGGTCAATATAAACTTGACGTATTTCTTTCAATTTTGCATTTAAAAAACCTGAACACCCCTCATTTTGAAGGTGTGTGTATGTCGAATGTTGCTCCTATTTTGATTTTGGAATTCACTCTTCAGTTGTCAAAATGCCGTCCAAGCAAGAGAGCAGCGTATCAAAATTTTGCTCGCGCATCGCGAAAATCCGAGCTACTCGCACGCAAAGCTGGCAAAATCGCTAATAGTTGCCAAATCAACCGTTACAAATGTAATTAAAGTGTTTGGGGAACTTTTGTCGACAGCCAGGAAGTCTGGATCGGGGGGAAATCGAAAACCGGAAGCCGCTGAGACGACAAAGAGAGTTGCCGGTAGTTTCAAGCGAAACCCAAAGCTCTCTCTCCGAGATGCCGCAAATAAGCTGGGTGTATCGTCTACAACCGTGCATCGAGCCAAAAAACGAGCCGAACTATCGACTTACAAGAAGGTAGTGACTCCGAATCGCGATGATAAACAAAATACGACGGCCAAAGCGCGATCCCGGAGGCTGTACACGACAATGCTGACGAAGTTTGACTGCGTGGTAATGGACGACGAAACCTACGTCAAAGCCGACTACAAGCAGCTTCCGGGACAGGAGTTTTATACGGCAAAAGGAAGGGGAAAGGTAGCAGATATTTTCAAGCACATACAACTGTCAAAGTTCGCAAAGAAATATCTGGTTTGGCAAGCCATCTATACCTGTGGCTTGAAAAGCAGCATTTTCATAGCTTCCGGGACTGTCAACCAAGAAATTTACGTGAAAGAGTGTTTGAATAAACGTCTGCTGCCTTTCCTGAAGAAACACGGTTGTTCCATACTGTTTTGGCCGGATTTGGCATCTTGCCATTACGGTAAAAAGGCCATGGAGTGGTACGCCCCCAACAACGTGCAGGTGGTTCCCAAGGACAAGAACCCTCCCAACACGCCAGAGCTCCGCCCAATTGAGAAATACTGGGCTATTGTCAAGCGGAACCTAAAGAAGACCAAAAAACTGCTAAGGACGAGCAGCAGTTCAAGGAAAACTGGCTTTCTGCGGCGAAAAAGGTGGACAAGGTGGCTGTACAAAATCTGATGGCAGGTGTCAAGCGTGAGGCCCGGCAATTCGGATTTGGAAAAGCGAAAGCCTAACTGAATATTTTTCCTGAATTTTATACTAATTGAACTTGAAAAAGAAATTTAATTTGATTTTTTAAATAAATGATTTCACCGATTTACACTCGTTTTCCCTTGACCAAATTTTGACCGCCATATATATTTTTCGTCCGATACGCATATGGCCCCAGAGGTAAAACTTTCAATCCGATTTACTTAAAGTGTTACACAGAGAGTAAGCCTAATATACATATGCCAAATTTGTTCAAAATTGTTCACAATTAGACAAAGTCCCCATATACATAAGTCGAAAAATCGCATAAATGCTTCAAATTTACCTATAGGTTAGGTTAGGTGGCAGCCCGATGTATCAGGTTCACTTAGACTATTCAGTCCATTGTGATACCACATTGGTGAACTTCTCTCTTATCACTGAGTGCTGCCCGATTCCATGTTAAGCTCAATGACAAGGGACCTCCTTTTTATAGCCGAGTCCGAACGGCTTTCCACATTGCAGTGAAACCACTTAGAGAAGCTTTGAAACCCTCAGAAATGTCACCAGCATTACTGAAGTGGGTCGAAGCAGGAATCGAAGCCACGACCTTGTGTATGCAAGGCGGGCATGCTAACCATTGCACCACGGTGGCTCCCTAAAATTACCTATACTCTAATTCGTATACATCGACCGATAAATCATAAATGCAGATTTGCGAAATTTTATGCAATTTAAATATTTCCAATATTTTTTTTATTAACTTTGTCACTCCGTTTGTAACACATCGAAATATTACTCTAAGACCTCATAAAATATATACGAGTATATTCTGGTTCTGAGTTGATCTAGCCACGGTCGTCCGTCTGTTGAAATCACGCTTACTCCCGAACGAAAAAAGCCATGGTTGTTTGCGAACATATACTAACACCACGTACCAAATTTCAATCGGATCGGATGAATTTTGCTCCTCCAAGAGGTTCCGGAGGTCAAATCTGGGGATCGATTTATATGGGCGCTATATATAATTATATATATATATATATATAATTATAGACCGATATGGACCAATTCTTGCGTGTTTGTTAGATACCACATATTAACACCACGTTCCAAATTTCATTCGGATCGGATGAATTTTGCTCCTGCAAAAGGCTCCGGAGGTCAAATCTGGAAATCGGCTTATATGGGGCCTATATATAATTATGGACCGATATAGACCAATTTTTGCATGGTTGTTAGAGACGATATACTAATACCATGTACCAAATTTCAGCCGGATCGGATGAAATTTTCTTCTCTTAGAGGATCCGCAAACCAAATCTGGGGATCGGTTTATATGGGGGCTATATATAATTATAGACCGATATGGGCCAATTTTTGCGTGGTTGTTAAAGAACATATACTAACACCATGTACCAACTTTCAACCGGATCGGATGAATTTTGCTCCTGCAAAAGGCTCCGGAAATCAAATCTGGGGATCAGTCATATGGGGGCTATATATAATTATGGACCAATATGGACCAATTTTTGCATGGTTGTTAAAGAACATATACCAACACCATGTACCAAATTTCAACCGGATCGGATGACTTCACCAATGTGGTATCACAATGCACTGAATAGTCTAAGTGAGCCTGATACATCGGGCTGCCACCTAACCTAACCTAACCTAACCTAGAGACGATATACTTATACCATGTACAAAATTTCAGCCAGATCGGATGAAATATGCTTCTCTTAGAGGCTCCTCAAGCCAAATCTGGGGGTCCGTTTTTATGGGGGCTATACGTAAGAGTGGACCGATATGGCCCATTTGCAATACCATCCAACCTACATCAATAACAACTACTTGTGCCAAGTTTCAAGTCGATAGCTTGTTTCGTTCGGAAGTTAGCATGATTTCAACAGACGGATGGACGGACGGACATGCTTAGATCGACTCAGAATTTTACCACGACCCATTTTGCCTCAATATAGGCCTCTGTTTCGGCGATCACCCCAAAATTTTTTCCCTGGGGGCATCCTTTTGAGGTCTGAGAACAAGAAAAATTCGCTGGGGGACAGATCTGGTGAATACGGTGGGTGGGGAAGCAATTCGAAGGCCAATTCATGAATTTTTGCACGGTGCGTTGTCTTGGTGGAACAACACTTGTTTCTTCTTCATATGGGCCCTTTTGCCGCGATTTCGACCTTCAAACGCTCCAATAACGCCATATAATAGTCACTGTTAATGGTTTTTCCCTTCTCAAGATAATCGATAAAAATTATTCCATGCGCATCCCAAAAAACAGAGACCATTACTTTACCAGCGGACTTTTAAGTCTTTTCACGCTTCGGAGACGGTTCACCGGTCGCTGTCCACTCAGCCGACTGTCGATTGGACTCAGGAGTGTAGTGATGGAGCCATGTTTCATCCATTGTCACATATCGACGGAAAAACTCGGGTGTATTACGAGTTAACAGCTGCAAACACTGCTCAGAATCATCAACACGTTGTTGTTTTTGGTCAAATGTGAGCTCGCGCGGCACCCATTTTGCACAGAGCTTCCGCATATCCAAATATTGATGAATGATATGACCAACACGTTCATTTGATATCTTTAAGGCCTCTGCTATTTCGATCAACTCCATTTTACGGCCATTCAAAATCATTTTGAGGATTTTTTTTTATGTTTTCGTCGGTAACCACCCTTTTCGGGCGTCCACTGCGTTCACCGTCCTCCGTGCTCATTTCACCACGCTTGAATTTTGCATACCAATCAATTATTGTTGATTTCCCTGGGCAGAGTCCGGAAACTCATTATCAAGCCAAGTTGTTGCTTCCACAGTATTTTTTCTCTTCAGAAAACAGTATTTTATCAAAACACGAAATTCCTTTTTTCCATTTTTTCACAATAACAAAAGTTGCTTCACAAAAGACGCTCTATCTCACAAACTAATTGACTTACAGACGTCAAATTTTGACACGAATCATTTGAAGGTTGCTACTATATAAAAATAATATGCATTTAATACTAGCGACGCCATCTATGTGTTAGACCGGGGACTTATCAGCCAACCTGTTATGTTATGGGGTCTTAAACCCTCCATCCATCCTATGGTGGAGGGTTTAAAAATGTTATGTCCCATAATATGTTCTAACATATTAGCATATATGTCGCAAACATGTTATGCTAGTTTATGGACTTTGTATGCTTGCACTTAAAAATAATGTGCTAAAAATTTGAGTTCCAAACTCATAATTGTTACACCCAAACATATGAAAAACAGACTTTTTCGTCTGTGTAGGTCCTCCAAGATACAATATTTTTGCTACAAGTAAAAATGAAGAAAAAATTTAAATTGTTAACATTAGGTTTATTTCTGTAGTGCCAGGTCTAAATTTTTTTCTTGCATTTGTTGAAAAATATTTACTTAGTTTTGTGAAATCGTCGTGACTTCTTTGTTTGTTTTAGAATTTAGTTAAAATTTTCTAAAATTAATCAACATTATCTAAAACTAACCCAAATTTTCCTTTTTGGAGGGTATTTAAAACTCATCGTTTTCCTTGAAAAAGTATTGATACACTCTTCAAATTTCGGTTTTGTAAAGTAAAAAATTTTGTAGAAACTTCGTTTCATATTCTCTAAAATTAAGAAAATGTGAATAGCCCAACTCAAATTATTTGCATATATATTACCTCTATCTTCATGTGACGGGGAACTGGGGCATATCCTTAAAAGAGCACTTTTGTGTGTACATTAATAGCAATGACTTAGAAATAACTTCCAACATTTTTTCCTGAGTTATCAACTATCGACTGCTGATGCGCTACTTTTGCAATTCGTTTCTTTATTTGCAATGAACAACTCTTCATTATGTTCCAAAAATAAAATCACACTTTGTTGGACTAAATATCAATAGTTTAGACTTATTTACTTATCACTATTACACCAAATGCCCCACCAGAGTACCTGATAAACCACTTCAAACGGACATGATGTTCCCCAAATACTTTGTTTCAGATGTTCAGGCCATCATCAATGGACGGGGATAAGGAACAAAAAAAAAATTACTTACAAGGAAACACTTTTAACTTTAATCGCGAATATTTCTTTTATTTTTGGTGTTTTTCTTTGTGTTTTTTTTCTTTGTTTTTGGTGGTATTTTCATTACAAAGGCGTTGACTTGTTTATAAGCCTCATAAATTAATCAATTGTGTTTCGTTGGTTTTTTATTTCATCTGCGATGTGTTTTAGTTTATTTCTGTTATTATACTCTTATTTTGCTTTACTTGTTGCAAATTAAAGCAATAATCATTAATTCTGACCAAAAATACAGCACATGTAGAATGAAAATGCTCCAGAAAACTCTCATCCGTATTTTAAGTTTATATGGCAAATTCTTAAGAATTTTTCGAATACCCTACAAAAAAGGATGACAATAGGAGATTATGGGGATATTTATAATAAATTCTTTACACGGGCGACCATGTAATGAAAAATTATAAATTTAGTTGAATGTTGAAATGAATGGGGACCACCACATTGCTAGATTTAGAAATATCAACGTGATTACCTGTGCGAATATTATGACAATTTATTTAAAGTTTTAAATTTAATCGTTAATTTAATTTTAATATTAACTGTTGAAAATATATTTTTAATATTTACAGGTAATAATGAGTTTGATCTTGTAATATGTTAGGAACTTATCGATAATTGAGTTTTGCAGTAAAGGGGGATCACCTCATTATTGGAACTTTAAATTTTTACAAAATTTGGAAAAATAGTTTTTTTTTTTTTAATTTTTCTAAATTTTGCAGTGTCGGCTTTTGGATTAAAACAAGTATATACGGCCGGGTCGAATCTTATGTGGATTGCGTAGACACTTCTACTAAAGACGGTCATCTATAATTAAGATGGCAAGGCATCTTAAAACTTCTTAACATCATCTTCTAAATTGTAAGTTGGTCCATGCGGGATATATAGTAGACAAAAGAAAGGTCAATTAAAAACGTATATATTCAGTTCTTGACCGGTATATATATGGGGAAGAAATAATTAAAAACCGATATGAACTTTTGTGCGGTAATTATAGAGCCAGAATTGAAACATGGGGGTCGCTTTATATGGGGGCTATATACAATTAAGAACACCAGTCTACCAAAAATGACAGATTTTTTACTAATTGCTAAATTAGTAGAAATCTTGAAGCTTTGGAAGATTTTGTAAAATATTCCTCTCCAACTATGAAATGCTTCATAAATTTTCTACAGAAATAAAATTCTGACAAAATTTTCTATAGAAATAAAATTTTGACAAAATTTTGTATAGAAATAAAATTCTGACAAAATTTTCTATAGAAATAAAATTTTGACAAAATGTTGTCTAGAAATTATATTTTGACAAAATTTCGTAAAGACAAAAAATGTTGACAAAATTGTCTATAGAAATAAAATGTTGACAAAATTTTCAATAGGAATATAAAATTTTGACAACATTTTCTATGGCAATAAAATTATGGTAGATTGTTTTTGGCTCAAGTGGCAATCGTGATTTTTCTGTGATTGGGGATCGTTCTTTTTTGGAGGCTATATATAATATAGATCGATACGGATCAATTTTGGCATGGTTGTTATCGGCCATACACTAGCGAAATGTACCAAATTTCAACCGGATCGGATGAATTTTGATCCTTCGGAGGTAAAATATGGGGATCGGTTTATATGGGGGCTATATATAATTATGAACCGATATGGACCAATTTTTGTATGGTTGTTAGAGACTATATGCCAACGCCATGTTCCAAATTTCAGTCGGATCGGATGAAATTTGCTTCTCTTAGAGGCTCCGTAAGCCAAATATGGGGATCGATTTATATCGGGGCTATATAACATATATATATATAGCCCCCATATAAACTGTTCTCCAGATTTGAACTCCGGAACCTCTTGGAGGAGCAAAATTCATCCTGCCCGGTTCAAATTTGGAACGTGGTGTTAGTATATAGCCGCTAACAACCATACCAAAAGTGGTCCATATCGGTCTATAGTTATATATAGCCGATCTCCAATTACACGAAAATTGGTCCATATCGGTTCATAATCATTAAGCCAAAAATAATCTACCAAAATTTTATTTCTATGGAAAATTTTGTCAAAATTTTATTTCTATAGAAAATTTTGTCAAAATCTTATTTCTATAGAAAATTTTGTTAAAATTTTATTTCTATAGAAAAATTTTGTTAAAATTTAATTTCTAAAGAAAATTTTGTCAAAACTTTATTTCTATAGAAAATTTTGTCAAATTTTTTTTTTTTTCTATAGAAAATTTTGTCAAACTGAATTATATACATATTTAATCGGTCTTTTAAAACCCTCCACCATAAGAACCCAGCAAAAAAATGTGAAAGTTCTTCCAAAGGCACAACTTTAAAAGCACTTCAAGAAGATGCACTCCCATTGATGTTCTTTATTTTAATTACCCAGGAAGTTCTTTTAATTTAATTTTTTATAACTTGATTTGTTCATATTTTTAATGGGTATTTAAAAACAGATAAGAATTCATAAAATGGTACAAATCATTGAAATTTTGTCGAAAAAAATGCTAAATTCAATCTGAAAAAATTTTGAATTTTTGAAAATATTTGAGTTAAACGTTTCCCACAAGGGTTAGAATCCATTAAAAATTATAAAAATTATAAAAATTATTTATTTGAGAAAATATAAAAGAATTTTTTAATTTACATCCAAAACACTGAATTCGGATTACATCTAAAGAAGTGATGCAAATTCAGTGCAACGGCTGTTGAAATGGAGAACTTCCGTCCTATGACAAGCCCTTGTTAAATTCGTCGCTTCTGCGTCAATTATGCACCACTTCCGGATCCAAAAAGAACATTTTCATTACTTTTTTGGCGACGCTTTTTTTGCTGGGATGTAACAAACTTTTGTCAAAATTTTATTTCTATAGAAAATTTTGTAAAAAATTTATCTCTATAGAAAATTTTGTTAAAATTTGATTTCTATAGAAAGTTTTGTTAAAATTTTATTTCTTTAGAAAATTTTTGTTAAAATTTTATTTCTATAGAAAATTTTGTCAAAATTTTATTTCTATAGAAAATTTTGTTAAAATTTTATCCGGTTGATAATCATGGTTGCCACTCGAGCCAAAAATACTCTACCAAAATGTTATTTCTATGGAAAATTTTGTCACAATTTTATTTCTATAGAAAATTTTGTCAAAATTTTATTTCTATAGATAATTTTGTCAAAAGTTTATTTCTACAGAAAATTTTGTTAAAATATTATTTCTATAGAAAATTTTGTCAAAATTGTATGTCTATAGAAAAATTTGTCTAACTGAATTATATACGTATTTGATCGATCTTTTTTGATTTAATATATACCACGTACACGCTCACAAAAAATCGCTTCTGTAACATATACTCCCAAACATATTTTGCTTCAAGCATATACATTTTTGGGTATTGCCCAAACATTTATATGTTTGATCTCTTCCAATATATAATATGTTTGAAAGCATATTGGTCTAAACAATATATGTTTGGGTAGTCTAAGTTCCAAACATTTTGTATTTTTGCATCCAAATTCAATAATGTTGTCTTCCAAAAAACAATATGTTTTTATGTGACCATATAATATGTTTGGAAGCATTTTGCACCCAAAAATATTATATGCTTAAAAAAAATTCTCCCAAAATTGTGCTCAAAATTTTATTTATTTATTTATATACTTACAATCATAATGAATTATGAAAATAAACAGGTAACATAGGTGCTAACAACATAGGTTTTCGACCTGAATGCTCAAAATTTTGTTTCTGCCCAATTGTATATTCCCCCACATCTTTCTCACTTCCACAAGATTTTTTAGTTCTTAGCACCTTTTTCTGTAATACAAACATTGGAGAAGAAATTATTCAATTTTATGATTTTTTTTATTTTAATTTTACCTTTTGCCGGACGGGTATTCGAACAGCGGACCACACAGTTTGTAAGGATCAAAGAAGTAGCTGATCAATTGCCCAAGGAAAAATAAAGTGTTAATTTTGTAATAACAAGCAACAACCACCAACTTAATTCAATATCGCTCCCTGGTAAATATTTCTAAATTAATATATGTTTGCATCCAAGCATATTATATTTACAAACATTTTATGTCCCAAACATAATATGTTCTAACATATTAACATATATGTCCCAAACATGTTATGCTAGTTTATGAACATTATATGCTTGCACTCAAAAATATTGTGTTTAAAAATTTGTGTTCCAAACATATAATGTTTATAGCCAAACATATGAAAAACAGTCTTTTTCAACCGTGTATAGAAAATTTTGTCAAACTGAATTATATACGTATTTGATCGATCTTTTTTGATTAAATATAACCACGTATGGACTTACATACAATTTAGAAGACGGTGTTAAGAGGTTTTAAGATACCTTGCCATCGGCAAGCGTTACCGCAACTTAAGTAATTCGATTATGGATGGCAGTGTTTAGAAGAAGTTTCTACGCAATCCATGGTGGAGGGTACATAAGCTTCGGCCTGGCCGAACTTACGGCCGTACATACTTGTTTATTGTCTTTTAGAAAGAATATACTGACCACACATACAAAATTTCAATCGGATCGGATGAATTTTGCTTCTCGTAGATGCTCTGGAAGTCAAACCTGGGTATATATGAGGGCTATATATAAAAATGGACCCATATGAACCAATTTTCGTATGGTTGTCGGAGGGAATATTCTAACATTACATACCAAATTTTATTCTGGACAAAAGCTTTTGGATACTTACCTTCTGATCTATCTCGCGCACCTATAATCGAAAATCCTCCAAATACGATATCAAGTTTTTTGTAACTTAATACTCCGTGGAGGGTATTTCCAATTTCGTTCGGCCCAACTTTCGTCCATCTTTATTTATTTTTATTCTGTTTTGATGTTGATTTGAAGTATACGATTTTTTTCTCGTTTAAGAACATTTTATTTTTATTTCTATATCTCCAGACAGTTTTCAAGATTTGGTGTGAGTGATAAAAACAGTGAAGTAAAATAAAAAAAACACTTGAAAAACTTTCGGCCAATGCTTTGACTGCCACTGCAACCCATCATGGTCTCACAAAAAAAAACACATTGGGGGTAATTAATTTAAGTATTAAAGCGCTAATTTTCTGACAATTTAATTCAAGAGGTTTGTGCAAAATTTCATTCTTCCAGTGCAGACTAGGAGCTTTCAATGTACAATTGAGATTTTAAATTTAGATAGTGTCGTTCGCCGGTTGGTTCGTTCTGGTGTGGCATAAACAAAATATCTCATCCCATGGCATTTCTCATACTGCCTATTCGTTCAGTTTGCCGCCACCATTCAGTCTTCCAGCCAGCCATTCATCCATCCATCCAGTGTCCGCTCATCCTTTAGCTCACATATTTGCAGTGATAATCGTAGATCTTTTTCTTTTATTTGGGATTTTTGTTTTTGGTTTGTGTGATTTTTTTTTTTTGTAGGCTGGAGGCCATAGCTTGTGGTTAATCGATTGTGTTGAATCTACAACCATTGTTCGGTGACTTTAACACCCTGGGGAGAAATGAGATGGATCACCCTGCTTGTCTTGTAATCTTAAAATGTGCTCGAATTAAGAGACGTGTGTTCATCACTTTAGCCGGATTTGCTTGAAATGCAGTTCGCTATGATCGGTGTTCATCTTTAGTGCAAATCACAATGTCAGATCTTTATTACAGAAATAAGGATTTATGGTATAACTTTGAACATGTTTTCATTAATTGTGTGAATATGAAATGAAGTTGAGTGAAACATGAAATTCTTAATGAAGTATGTCTCTATATTTTTAGTTTGACAAAACCAGTTTCAAAATCCAAAAAAATATAAAAATTTTATTTTTGGGTTCTGGGCACGAAAATTGAGAAAAGAGACATGTAAGAACTGGCCAAAGTCCGGTCGTGATATAAAGATCCTGGTGTAGAAAATATAAATTTTTTTAATGTTTCTTCTGATCATGATAAATGACTTTTCTCGAGAACTATTCACGGATGGCCACTTGTTTGGAGTGCATCAATTCAAAATCTTGACCTATATTATATTAACTTTGTCATTCCGTGTGTAACACATCGAAATATTGGTCTCAGACCCCATAAAGTATATGTCCGTCCGTCACGCTAACTTCCGAACGAAACAAGCTATCGACTTGAAACTTGGTACAAGTAGTTCTTATTGATGTAGGTCGAATGGTATTGCAATCGGTACACTTTTACGTATAGCCCCCATATAAACGCACCCCCAAATTTGGCTTGCGGATCCTCTAAGAGACCTTTAACAACTATGCAAAGATTGGTCCACATCGGTCCATAATTATATATATATAGCCCCCATATAAACCGGTCCCCCGATTTGGCTTGCGGATCCTCTAAGAGAAGCAAATTTCATCCGATCCGGTTGAAATTTGGTACATGGTGTTAGCATATGGTCTCTAACAACCATGCAAAAATTGGTCCACATCGGTCCATGATTATATAAAGCCCCCATATAAGCCGATGTCCAGATTTGGCTTGCGGAGCCTCTAAGAGAAGCAAATTTCATCCGATCCGGCTGAAATTTGGTACATCGTGTAAGTATATGGTCTCTAATATCCATGCAAAAATTTATCAACATCGGTGCATAATTATATATAGCCCCCATATAAACCGATCCGCCGATTTGGCTTGCGGAGCCTCTAAGAGAAGCAAATTTAATTCGATCCGGCTGAAATTTGGTATATGGTGTTAGTATATGGTCTCGAATTACCATGCAAAAATTTATCAACATCAGTGCATAATTATATATAGCCCCCATATAAACCGATCACCAGATTTGACCACCGGAGCCACTTGGAAGACCAAAATTCATCTGATTCAGTTGATATTTGGTGCGTGGTGTTAATAAATGGCCTCAAATACCCATGCAAAAATTGGTCGAAATCGGTCCATAATTATATATAGGCCCCATATAAACCGATCCCCAGATTTGACCTCCGGAGCCCCTTGGAAGAGCAAAATTCATCCGATTCGGTTGAAATTTGGTACGAGATGTTAGTATATGATATCCAACAACCATGCAGGAATTGGTTCATATCAGTCCATAATTATATATAGCCCCCATATAAACCGATCCCCAGATTTGACCTCCGGTACCTTTTGGAGAAGCAAAATTCATCCGATCTGGTTGAAATTTGGTACGTGGTGGTAGTATATGATATTTAACAACCATGCCAAAAGTAGTCCACATCAGTCCATAATCATATATAGCCCCCATATAAACCGATCCCAAGATTTGGTTTTGGAGCCTCTTGAAGGAGCAAATTTCATCCGAGTGAGTTGAAATTTTGTACATTGTGCTAGTATATGGTCGTTAACAACCATGCCTAACTAGGTCCATATCGGTCTATAGTTATATATATCCCTTAGATAAATCGATTTCTAATCACACAAAAATTGGTCCACATCAAGTACATAATTGCCCAGCAAAAAAAGCGTCGCCAAAAAAGTAATGAAAATGTTCTTTTTGGATCCGGAAGTGGTGCAAAATTGATGCAGAAGCGATGAATTTAACATGGGCTTGTCATAGCACGGAAGTCCTCCATTTTAACAGCCGTTGCACTGAATTTGCATCACTTCTTTATTTGTGATCCGAATTTAATGTTTTGTATGTAAATAAAAAAAATTCTGTGATATTTTGTCAAATAAATAATTTTTATAATTTTTTATAATTTTTAATGGATTCTAACGCTTGTCGGAAACGTTTGACCTCAAATATTTTCAAAAATTCACAATTTTTTCAGATCGGATTTAGCATTTTTTTCGAAAAAATTTAAATGGTTTGTACCATTTTATGAATGCTTACTCTGTTTTTAACCTATTTAAAACAAAAAAAGTTAAAATTACCCATTTAAAGTATGAAAAAACCAAGTTTTGAAAAATTGAATTAAAATAACTTCCTGGGTAGTTAAAAAAAAGAACATCATTGGGAGTGCATCTTCTGGAAGTGCTTTTAAAGTTGTGCCTTTGGAAGAACTTCCAAATTTTTTTGCTGGGTGTATATAGCCCCCATATAAGCGACCCCCATATTGCAAAAAGTCCATATCGATTCGTAATTATTTGTAGACTTAACTATACATAACTTTTTTTTGTCTAATATATACCACGTATGGACTAACTCACAATTTAGAAAACGATGTTAAGAAGTTTTAAGATACCACAACCCAAGTATTTCGATTGTGGATGATAGTACTTCGTAGAAGTTTCTACGCAATCCATGGTGGAGGGTACATAAGATTCGGCCTGGCCGAACTTACGGCCTTATATACTTGTTTTTCATTGTAAAGCAGAAGACATTTCTGAGTATTTCAAAGCTTTTCTTATTGGTTCGATATGTACTCAAGTATTATCCACTATGTACAACTTCAGCAAAGCATGATGCACCGATTTAGTTTCTACACCCTCAAAAAAATCGCTTCTTTAACATATGTTCCAAACATATTTTGCATGAAGCACATATATTATTGGACACTGCCGAAACATTAATATGTTTGTTTTATTTGAACATATTATATGTTTGGAAGCATTTTGAGCCCAAAAATATTATATGCTTGGAAGAATTTTTCCCAAAGATTGTGCTCATTGCCTAACATACTCGTCATTTTTACTTCCACGAAATATTTTAGTTCTTGGCACCTTTTTCTGTAATACAAATAATGTTGAAGAAATTATTCACTTTTATAAATTTTTTAAATTTTACCTTTCGCCTGCACGGAGAATTGAACCGAACCCCATACAGTTTGTAAGCCAACACACTATCCACTGGACTACGTAGCTGTTATAGTCACCAGTAGATAATTATCGTTATAAGTTACATTTATATAGCTCAGTTTGCAGCGCCCACGAGCCCATGCAAACATAACATTATTTAACAGAAACATACATTTTTTTGCCACGTGGAGCAGTGGTTAGCATGTCTGCCTTGCACGCAAAGGGTCGTGGGATCAATCCCTGCTCCGACCGAATACTTTTTTACGCATTTATATTTATACTATATTAAATTTTTATAATGAAACTTCGAAATGTGGGTTATTAAAGATTTATAGTCAGTAGCAGTGCTTGATATAAACGAAATTGACTGATTTTTGGATAAAATATTATTTTTTTTTGCAGAAATAACAATTTTGTAACAAAAAACTGTTTTTGGTACAAAACTTTAAAATTTGGAAGGAATGCAAAAACTCTAACAAAAGAAGAACGTGGAGTCGAGTATAAACATACATAAATAATTTTATAATATAAACATACATTTATTTAGGCGTGAATAGTTTTTTACTAGCAGTTAACACCATCGCTCTAAAATGCCTTTTATTTTTCTTTAATAATTCATTTTAAAGAAAATAAAATTTTTTAATTGTTTTAGCTGCAAAACTCGAAGTTAATGCCCGTTTTTATATTTGAAGGTGTCCGTCAACTCCTCGTGGACTACTTATTAATAAAAAGGAACTAAACTTTGTTTTTATACATTTTACTGTGTAATTTTTCACTATTTCCTCCTTATTTCATTTTACTGTCCCAACTCTAAAAAGAGTATAGTGCCCTTTCGTTATTTTTATGAAGACCCCTGATTTCTTTTAACGAACCAAGAAAAAAATTGTGCCCATAATGCCAAAATGATAAACAAAACACATGTCCACACATACATAAAATGCTGCTCTCAAGACGAAAACATATGCTGTTTGTGGGAGCCACCGTGGTGCAATGGTTAGCATGCCCGCCTTGCATACACAAGGTCGTGGGATCGATTCCTGCTACGACCGCACACCAAAAGTTTTTCAGCGGTGGATTACCCTACCTCAGTAATGCTGGTGACATTTCTGAGGGTTTCAAAGCTTCTCTAAGTGGTTTCACTGCAATGTGGAACGCCGTTCGGACTCGGCTATAAAAAGGAGGTCCCTTATCATTGAGCTTAACATGGAATCGGGCAGCACTCAGTGATAAGAGAGAAGTTCACCAATGTGGTATCACAATGGACTGAATAGTCTAAGTGAGCCTGATACATCGGGCTGCCACATAACCTAACCTAACCTAACCTATGCTGTTTGTTTTTCAAATGTCTATTCTCTTGGATCCGAATGTCTATTCTCTTTATTCAAATTAAATAATATTTAGACTTAAGCATATCAAATTTTTGGCCTTACCATAAAACAGTTTTCCGAAACAACATACAAGCGGTTTCACAGAAATTGTTCTCTTTTGATTCTTTAGCTGTGTTATGTTGATATCTTTCGTCAACTCTCCCGGTTTCCATCACTATTTCTTTCTCTATACTCTCTCTGTCGCTTTGAATAAAATATCACAACATATGTATGTTTAGTCGAAATTTGTAAATTTATATATGTTTGCATTCACACATATGATTTGTATGAAACATTCATGCCCCAAACATAATATATTCTAACATATTAACATAGATGTCCCAAACATTTAGTGTTAGTTTAGGATAATTACATGTTTGCACTTGAATATATTGTGTTTTAAAATTGTGCCCGAAGCACATTTTGTTTATATCGGAACATATGAAAAACATATTTTTCTAACAGTGTACGCATATTAAATCGAACTTATTTCAAATTGAGTACAATCAACAACCCAGAAAAATGGAGTACTATTTCAGCAGGATTGTAAGGGAGAGATGCAGTACCAACTGTTTACAAAGCAACCCGATTTAGAGCAGCTTCTATATAGCGCTGATATAAAGGGTGATACGGTCAAAACTTGGTCAAGGGAAAACGCGTGTAAATCGATGAAATCGTTTATTTGAAAAATCAAATTAAATTTCTTTTTCAAGTTCAATTAGTATAAAATTCAGGAAAAATATTCAGTTAGGCTTTCGCTTTTCCAAATCCGAATTGCCGGGCCTCACGCTTGACACCTGCCATCAGATTTTGTACAGCCACCTTGTCCACCTTCTTCGCCGCAGAAAGCCAGTTTGCCTTGAACTGCTGCTCGTCCTTAGCAGTTTTTTTTTTGGTCTTCTTTAGGTTCCGCTTGACAATAGCCCAGTATTTCTCAATTGGGCGGAGCTCTGGCGTGTTGGGAGGGTTCTTGTCCTTGGGAACCACCTTCACGTTGTTGGCGGCGTACCACTCCATGGCCTTTTACCGTAATGGCAAGATGCCAAATCCGGCCAAAACAGTACGGAACAACCGTGTTTCTTCAGGAAAGGCAGTAGACGTTTATTCAAACACTCTTTCACGTAAATTTCTTGGTTGACAGTCCCGGAAGCTATGAAAATGCTGATTTTCAAGCCACAGGTACAGATGGCTTGCCAAACCAGATATTTATTTGCGAACTTTGACAGTTTTATGTGCTTGAATATATCTGCTACCTTTCCCCTTCCTTTTGCCGTATAAAACTCCTGTCCCGGAAGCTGCTTGTAGTCGGCTTTGACGTAGGTTTCGTCGTCCATTACCACGCAGTCAAACTTCGTCAGCATCGTCGTGTACAGCCTCCGGGATCGCGCTTTGGCCGTCGTATTTTGTTTATCATCGCGATTTGGAGTCACTACCTTCTTGTAAGTCAATAGTCCGGCTCGTTTTTTGGCTCGATGCACGGTTGTAGACAATACACCCAGCTTATTTGCAACATCTCGGAGAGAGATGTTAGGGTTTCGCTTGAAACTACCGGCAACTCTCTTTGTCGTCTCAGCGGCTTCCGGTTTTCGATTTCCCCCCGATCCAAACTTCCTGGCTGTCGACAAACGTTCCCCAAACACTTTAATTACATTTGTAACGGTTGATTTGGCAACTTTTAGCGATTTTGCCAGCTTTGAGTGCGAGTAGCTCGGATTTTTGATACGCTGCTCTTCTTGCTTGGACGGCATTTTGACAACTGAAGAGTGAATTCCAAAATCAAAATAGGAGCAACATTCTACACACACACACCTTCAAAATGAGGGGTGTTCAGGTTTTTTAAATGCAAAATTGAAAGAAATACGTCAAGTTTATATTGACCAAATTTTGACCGTATCGCCCTTTAATTGCTCATTTTAATAGAAATATTGCTCAGAAGTGATATATAATCTTGAGTATAGCATTGTTGGCGTGAAGGAAAGCAGCACTACCTTTCATGCATCTATACTGCATAAATTGGTTGCAATAACGTAAACGAATAATCATAAACCAGTTTGATTTCTCGTTTACGTTATTGCACAGATTCATGCAGTGTGGAGGCACTGCCTACTTTATTGTATACCAAAAAGTGCAACTAAACTCTCACTGCTGAAGTATTTTTTGCTGGGAAAGAACTATTTTTTTTTTTTTGATCCATTGATTTTTATGAGATTCAACCCAGTCGTCCTTAGTCCTGTTTTGAATTAAGATTATATATCCCTATCATATCTAAATGTAGAGCCTATACTAGTGACAGATTTAGTAGTGTTGAATATTCCAGATGATCATTTTATTTATTGAAAATAAAATTCACAAAAATCCTCTTCAACCATATTGTCTTAACTAATGCCCATCAAATATGATTGATGAACTTCATGTTGGAATTTCCTATTTCAGGATATCACGAGTAACCAACTTGTCTGCCACATGCCTTTGAAAAAGAACATCTGTAAGAGAAAATCCTTTTTGAGTAATTAAGGAAAGTCATCAATTATCAACAATTTAACAAATATACATACACATTTCTCTCTCTCTCTCTCTCTCTCTGTCTCACTTTCTCTTTCCGCTGTCAAATGGAATATTCATGGCACTAACGAGTCGCGCATGCGCTTTATGTTCAATTTTATGGTTTCCTTGGGATTAGAACACACATCAAATTTCAAAATCAAGATGCTAAATGTTTTTGTTTATGAAAAGCAAACATTTATTTTAACCAAACGTTCTGCACCACCTCATCGTTAGTTTTTCTGATGTGCCGATAAATGCTGTTAGGGCATATCATCGAGAAGAAAAAGTTACTAAAAATAGCGCCACAATGAGAAAAAAAAGTTGAAAATCTTGTAAGGCATGCCTAAGAAATATAAAAGAAATGAAAATATGAAACATGTCTTGAGTAAAGATTGACATAAAATGTCGCAGGTCATGGAGTATCTGGAGGGATAAGCAAATATAGAAGAACCACTTCAAGTACCCATGTACGAACAAAAACTGGGCGGCTGAAAAGGACAAATGGTGAGGAAAACCACCAATGCGTAACCATTAATTAGTTAGGGATTTCAAAAAAAAAAAAAAAGTATTTTATAAAGCCAAGAATTTTTTTTTTTTTTTTTTGAAAAGAGACCATAATGATTTATATTTTGGGGAAATAATTAACACGGTTCTAAAACAATTTGATATAGCCTAGGGATGATATTGATGGACAGACAGCTGTTTCCATATTTCCATAAAAAACCACCACAGATCCTTTTTTTGCCCCGATAAATATGTAGAACTAATTTTATAGTTTGTTTCATTTTTTTTTCAAAAATTTCAAAAATCTTTCTTTTCCCCCCCTCCCCTTGAAATGAACCCAAAAACCATTGATTACAAATGTTGTGGAGAATCTTTGATCTTAGGGCAATCTCGCATAGCCTAGGCAGTTGGCAAATACTCATCATTGATTTGCCATAATCTATTCCCCCCGTTTGTAATGATCTTTTTTCCGGTGATTTTTGCTACAATTTTTATAGCCATTTTAATGTAAAATGGCCATGCTATTATCTTCAAACAATACATACCGTAATTTTATGTCAAGGGTATGTCCGTCCATCTGTTCTGTTCTACAGCCGCCTCTATCCCATGTCAGACTAAGATCGATGGCTAGAATGTTGCATATACGATTGCCACCACCACCAATAAAACAATGGGTCTTTATTAATTTCAACAACATTCAAGGACTCTAATCATGCGTGCACTCTTCATTTTTCCTTTTTTCCCTTTCCGGGTGATAATTCACCATCAACACACAGGACAAGCCAGCACACAAGTACCCTATGACATTATCCTAGATCATAGGATTCCTGTCCATTGGCTAGGGTTGTGATTTTCCGGCTTTATTTTTAAAGTTGCCAGACAGTCGATTTGATGCTATCATGTTTTTGTGTCATCGTGTTGGGAAATTCAATGGAAATAGGATTGCATGAATGTTTTTCGCACCACTTCTAAGTAGGCAAACTAATACAGGTAGGGAAAATCACAAATTTTTTGGAATGTAGTACTGGCCTACAAAAAAGATTTCGTTTTTTAAGCATCACAATTTCTTCACCTTGGCCAGATGAAATAACAGGACCTATAATTAATTTTCATTTTTAGTGCCTTTGTTTCCGTTCTATTGTCACAAAAAAACGCTAGCATGTAATTCATTAAAAAAGTATCAAAAGATTAAAATCAGAACAATGAAATGTTTAACCATTGTTTTATTTGGTTGGGCGAAAATGATATTTTATTGCAACAATGTGTGGATTACATTTTGCATTGTAAAACATCAAGAACCTCTAGATAATTTTACAATTATGGGGGTAAATTTCTTTCTCTCAAAACTCGAGAGGGATACATACATCCTAGGTATGTGTGATTTTAAAATTTTACGCAGTAAAAAATAAGTAAGGAAGAACGAAGTACTTCGTTCAAAAATTAAACTTAATTATAACCCATACCATAATACGATCCCAACAAAAAAAAAAGCCTCGCGAAGAAAGTAGTGAAAATGTTCATTTTGGATCTGGAATTTAACATGGGCTTATCATAGGACGGATGTCCACCATTTCAACAGGCGTTGCACGGAATTTACATCACTTCTTAGGGTGTGATCCGAATTCAGTGTGTTAGATGTGAATTAAATAATATTGTAATGTTTTCTATCAATGACCTGGCGTATTGACCACAAATTGAAATTAAAATTGACAGAATTATACTACGAATTGCACCAAAATTGCAAAATTGCCGGAACAATTTTGGAGATATTTTGTTAAGTACACACAGAGAAGGAATATAACCAAAATGTTATTTTTGGACGGGGAACATGTAACATTTTTGTGACGAAAATCCTATACTCAGTTTTGTAAATGTATGACGATTTTATATTTGAGTAGTCCAGGGTCTAGCAAGCATTTTGACAACTTTTTGCCCAGCGCTATATATTCTAGTTAATTAGAATTGCAATAGCTCTAATCCCGATATTAATACGGTTTTATTAATTATCTCATATAACAAACACATTTAAGAAACTACAAATTTGAAAAATATAAATTTTACACACGCATTTATAAATGCTTTTCTATATTCTCTGGTGAGTGAGCTCTTTGCTTGCTATCATACACGTGCATGTGCTCATACTCATGTTGTTCTAACGGTATCCTTCGCATTAGAGGTGCACTGTTAGAAAAATATGTTTTTCATATGTTCCGATATAAACAAAATGTGTTTCGGGCACAATTTTTAAACACAATATATTTAAGTGCAAACATGTAATGTTCCTACACTAACACTAAATGTTTGGGACATCTATATTAATATGTTGGAATATATTATGTTTGGGGCATGAATGTTTCATAAAAATCATATGTGTGAATGCAAACATATATAAATTTACAAATTTCAACTAAACATACATATGTTGTTATATTTTATTCAAAGCGACAGAGAGAGTATAGAGAAAGAAATAGAGATGGAAACCGGAAGAGTTGACGAAAGATATCAACATAACACAGCGAAAGAATCAAAAGAGAACAATTTCTGTGAAACCGCTTGTATGTTGTTTCGGAAAACTGTTTTATGATAAGGCCAAAAATTTGATATGCTTAAGTCTAAATATTATTTAATGTGAATAAAGAGAATAGACATTCGGAACCAAGAGAATATACATTTGAAAAACAAACAGCATATGTTTTCGCCTTGAGAGCAGCATTTTATGTATGTGTGGACATGTGTTTTGTTTATCATTTTGGCATTATGGGCACAATTTTTTTCTTGGTTCATTAAAAGAAATCAGGGGTCTTCATAAAAATAACGAAAGGGCACTATACTCTTTTTAGAGTTGGGACAGTAAAATGAAATAAGGAGGAAATAGTGAAAAATTACACAGTAAAATTTATAAAAGTAAAGTTTAGTTCCTCTTTATTAATAAGTAGTCCACGAGGAGTTGACGGACACCTTCAAATATAAAAAAATGGTCCTCGGTTCGATTCTCCGTGCAGGCGAAAGGTAAAATTTAAAAAAATTATAAAAGTGAATAATTTCTTCAACATTATTTGTATTACAGAAAAAGGTGCCAAGAACTAAAATATTTCGTGGAAGTGAAAATTACGAGTATGTTAGGCAATGAGCACAATCGTTTTTGGGAAAAATTCTTCCAAGCATATGACATTTTTGGGCTCAAAATGCTTCCAAACATATAATATGTTCACATAAAACAAACATATTAATGTTTCGGTAGTATCCAATAATATATGTGCTTCCTGCAAAATATGTTTGGAACATATGTTAAAGAAGCGATTTTTTTTGAGGGCGTGTGCGCGTGACTGAAATTTCACTCACGCACATTCACGAAGCAAAACATTTATTCACGCACACTCACACACGATACGTGTGGTAGCCAATCCCACTCACGCACATTCACGAAATGAAAACCAGTACTCACGCCGAATTACTTTTAAAGACCCACGTTCACGCACGATTCACGACAATTCACGTGATTCACAACACATTCACGACACTCACGATATTTTCCAAACGGTAATCAGCAAAGGTAACAAAGTTCAAAAATAGAATAACATTTGTTCGTGAGCCAAATTTATTTCAGGTAACATACGAGTGTGAATTAAATCTTGATTATTTTCTTGAGTGTGATTTTGCAGAAATTTTATTCACGCACATTCACGAACCGATTTTATTTCACACGCACGCTCATGCACGAAATATTTATTTCAGTCCCATTCACGCACATTCACTAGAGTTCCTTTGGATTTTGTTCACGACTCACGTGATTCACGTGTGAATCACGCGTGTCACGCGTGCACCTCTACTTCGCATACTTCTTTTAGCTTTCGTACATATTCTCAGCGGTGTGCGCGTTTTGATATCGATAGCAGTCAACTATTTTCGCAACAAAACAATTTGTTGAAAATTCAGAATGTTTCTATTGGTTTCTCTGTCAAGCATCTATTTACAAACACATTTCAACAACAAATGCCTCATATTGAATAGACAAATTTGTTGAGCATCACCAGATTTTAAATACAAATAAAGTTGTTAATATTTATTTGCAGTTATTTTTTTGTGTGTAGTTGATTCTGAACCTACAGAATTAACATAGTATGCCACTAATATTGAGTCCATTATAAAACAAGTATATACGGCCGTAAGTTCGGCCATGATACCGTCCACCATGGATTGCGTGAAAACTTCTACGAAAGACTGTCATCAACAATCGAATTACTTGGGTTGTGGTATCTTAAAACTTCTTAACTTCGTATTCTAAATTGTGAGTTAGTCAATACGTGGTATATATTAGACAAAAAAGTTATGTATAGGTAAGTCTACAAATAATTACGAATCGACATGGACTTTTGCACGGTACGTGGAGAGCCAGAATTGAAATATGGGGGTCACTTATATGGGGCTACAATTATGAACTTGATATGGACCAATTTTTGTGTGATCGATTTATATGAGGGCTATATATAACTATAGACCAATATGGACCTAGTTAGGCATGGTTATTAACGGCCATATACTAGCACAATGTACCAAATTTCAACTGACTCGGATGAAATTTGCTCCTCCAAGAGGCTCCAAAACCAAATGTCGCGATCGGTTTATATGGGGGCTATATATGATTATGGACTGGTATGGACCACTTTTGGCATGGTTGTTAAATATCATATACTAACATCACGTACCAAATTTCAACCAGATCGGATGAATTTTGCTTCTCCAAGAGGCTCCAAAACCAAATCTCGGGATGGGTTTATATGGGGCTATACACAGAGAATACAGATTGGTTGTGATAACCGAATTTATTGCCAACCTCCTTTTGGCAGTTGCAGCAACTAACTGTTGGTAGTTGTGATACCCGATAAATTCGTTCGTCTCAATCGAATTATGGGAAATCCAACTAATACTATACATGGGGTTGGTTGTATTAGACAATGAAATTGGTCGTTGCCCCTTGTTCGTTTGGTTATGTCACCCAACTTTACTAGCATCTTAACCGAATTGAAAATTAATTTTTCCTCAAAATGTTGTATTTTATTTATATTTTTAAATGATAGAAAGGTACATAAAATAACTTTATACCTAAATACAATACATTGATAACAATTTAAAACAAGGATCACTATTAAAGGCAATTGGAGTTAAATCTTTGGAGCTCTTCGTTCAGTAGTATTTATAATTGGAGTCCGAACTGAGTACATAGTGGTATATCAGAAAAATTGGCCAACACATCCCGTCTAAAACCACAACAAATTAAATCAGAAAATTAGAGTGTAGTTTTAAAAAATAAATAAGAATCTACTCGCCATGGTCACTTTCTTTTGGGTTTCACAGATAAACGGCAGATATGGAGATGATCTTTAAAGTCGTTATCATTGTTTTCGCACAATAAAATTGTTCCACATCTAAAACATAATACAACTCAATCTGCATTTGATCCTAAACAATTTAAGATGCGCACTATTTATCTAACTGGTAGCATTGAGTATCCTCAAGCCTGCGCGAGTTGTTCGTGAAAATGTTTGAGTGGCACTCCACCAAGGACTCAAATAAACTTAGATATGGCTGAAAAATAATCCGTTTCCTGTGGTTTTTACTTTAAATTAAAAAAAAAACACGTTTTCCTTCAACATTGAAGAATTATTAATAAATTGTTTGACATTTAAAAATATTTCCAAAGGAATTCGGCTCTGAAAACCAATTGTTAGTGCTGAATACTAAATGACAGTTATAAAAGATTTATAAGGTTGGTTGTGCGTATCGAATTCGATAAAAAATTTTCGTAAGAGAGGCAATTAGTTCAGACAACTATTTGAATGGTATTACAAACAAAAATCTATAATAATAAGCGCCAAATGGAAACAGAAACGAAATAATGGTTGTAAATAAAGTAAATAGATTGACACAACTGTGATTTCATTGTAAATGCAGAATTTTCATTACAACAATCGATTTTCAACTAATATCTTCTCTGTGTGTATATAATTATGGACTGATATGAACCAATTCCTGCATGGTTGTTGGATACCAACATTACGTACCAAATTTCAACCGAATCGGATGAATTTTGCTCTTCCAAGGGGCTCCGGAGGTCAAATCTGGGGATCGGTATAATTATGGACCGATTTCGACCAATTTTTGCATGGGTGTTTGAGGCCATATATTAACACCACGTACTACATTTCAACTGAATCAGATGCATTTTGGTCTTCCAAGAAGCTCCGGAGGTCAAATCTGGGGATCGGTTTATATGGGGGCTATATATAATTATGGACCGATGTGGATCAATTTCTGCACGGTTGTTTAAGACCATATGCTTACACCATGTACCAAATTTCAGCCGGATCGGATGAAATTTGCTTCTCTTAAAGGTTCCGCAAGCCAAATCGGGGGAACGGTTTATATGGCGGCTATATATAATTATGGACCGATGTGGACCAATTTTTG
Organism: Haematobia irritans; assembly: GCF_050003625.1. NCBI lineage: Eukaryota > Metazoa > Arthropoda > Insecta > Diptera > Muscidae > Haematobia > Haematobia irritans. Next base: position 163,890,096 of record NC_134398.1, on the reverse strand, counting down.
CATGGTTGCTAGAGACCATATACCAACACCATGTACAAATTTCAGCCGGATCGGACGAAATTTGCTTCTCTTAGAGGATTCGCAGGCCAAATCTGGGGGTCCGTTTATATGGGGGCTATACGTAAAAGCGGACCGATATGGCCCATTTGCAATACCATCTTACCTACATCTATAACAACTACTTGTGCCAAGTTTCAAGTCGATGGCTTGACCCAGAATATATATACCTTATTGGGTCTTAGAGCAATATTTCGATGTGTTATTTGTAAGTGTTTGATATGGCCCGCTTTCCCGATTGATCTTCTAGATACTTCCGTTCTAATAGGGATAAAATTCTATAGAATTTAGTTTTCAAATCATTTGAAGGGCTTTGTTTCATCTAAATTTCTTTAACGCTTAAGTTAAAAATTTCACTAAACCTCTTTTCTATGGCCAGGCATCCAATCATGTGAATATTGTACTACTCAGCCATCTTTGAAAGATTTTCGGCAGTTGTGTGTCGTGTTGAAGTTCTGAGTCGATCTATCCTGTCAAAATCATGCTCTCTTTCGAACGAACATGGTACAAGTACTTGTTAGTGATATAGGTCAGATGGTATTGCCAATGGACATTTCGGAGCATATTTAGATAGCCCCCATATGGAGCGAATCCCATACTGGAATCTGGAGCCTCCAGAAGACAAATTACATCCGAACGGGTAGACATTTGGAACGAGATGATAGTATATGTTACGTTTTCTAACAACCTTGGAAAAATTGGTCCATAAAGGTTAACAGTGGACCTATATAAACCAACTAGACACTCATGGAGGAAAAAAATCCATCCGATACGTTTTTATCTAACATGGACTCCATATGAATAATATGGATAGAAAACAACGTTAACAAGTTTTAAGATCCATTACCACCAACAACTGTTACCACAACCCACGTAATTCGATTCTGGATTTACGGTCCTTAGTAGAGTTTTACGCACAGTCCATTGTGCGGGGTACATAAGGCTCGGTCTGGTCGAGCTTTCGGTCGTAAGCCATCATAAAAAAGTCAACGAACATTTTTATAGCCAATATAAATTGTAATGGAATGTTTTTAAACAACAGAAAAAATTAATTTTCTTGAATTAAAAAAATAACTAAAATATTTGAATTAATTTTTTCTAAAATTTTTCTAAAATTTTTTCGTGGTGGATTCATTGTTTTTTTGGTGTGTACTTATTTTTTTTTTTTAATTTATAGTAAATATAATAAGAGAAATTCTTAGCATTATCTACGTAAGCTATCAGCTTACAAATTATTCGTTAGATTCCTCAACTTGTAAACAGTACTTCAAATTTACAAAATATCATATTCGGCCGTCCATTATTATCTGTTCTTAGATGAGCATTATTTTCCGCATTCAATGGTATTCGTCAATGTGTCGTAAATTCTCTTTTTTACTAAATAACATGGCGATCGGAAACTTTAAAAGTTCATGATCGGATAACGTATCAACGACAGATACCACGGACGGACATCAAAGGCTCAAAACATCTCGGAATAATCTCCAGTATATAATATATTATATTTAGCCTACGATACATATTTCTACAGCGCACAATTTCATGCAATCCAACTTAGAAAAAATAAAACTTTCCGTTCTCTACTCTTACTTTCTTGTCATTTTGCATTTTTATCGATTTTCACTAATCACAACCGAACTCACTGCTATAATTTACATAGATAGACATCATTTTGTTGACACATGTAAGAGAACTCAACTAACAAATGGATTCCGAACCACCCAAGAAGTTGCTTACATATGTCACGGTTTAATTTTAAACCCCATTAATTTAAGTCGTTAAGAACACCACTATCGAATGATAATTTTTTTATTAGTGAAATTTTTCGATACGTATAATTTTCTTTGGCTAATTATGAATCAAAAACGGATAAATATTGAATTACCACGTTTCATTCAAAACTCATAAATTAGGTTAAAATGATCTTAGCAATAGCATGCATATGCTCAAATAAAAAATACCCAGATATTATCAGATGTTTTGTACTTTGGATCTTGTCTTTTTTGGAATATCTCTCAGTTGAAAATGAAAGAAATGGAAATCTTATACAATGATAAACAATACCACAATCGGGAATAATGAAATCTAAACGGAAAAGGAAGTTCACAATGAAACGAAAGAGTCGGCTTATTAAAAAAAAAACTAAACCGAAGAAAATTAAATGTAAACTAATATGAGAGCTCATCGCACATTCAACTTCGTATAACGCATCAACGAGCGTGTCTCTATCGCAGATTATTGTCGAGAAACTGAAATGTATTGTTTTAAAAAAAGGGTGTTCCATATGTGTGAGATAGAATTAAAATTACCTGGATTTTAATTACCGTTCTGTTAGAATTTTAGCTGAAGCCAATTGGTATTCAGCTCCCTTTAAATGTGAAAACCTATGTATGTATTAATGAATCTTTTGTCTCTGGAAAAGTAAATGGCCACAAACCACATACGGTTGTACACAAAATGTATGGATTGGGCAAAAGCGTGGTGGTCCTAGACATACCTCAGCAATACTCAGCATGAATCATCGGTAACCTATCTGATCAATAACTTCTAAGAATACAGTAGGATCAGCATCATATGTTTACCTGGACACTGATCCGTAGATGCAATATTGGAGACATAGGGAGCTGAGAGAATCAAAAATCCATAGAGGCCATATTGACTCATTTGGATGAATGGACACTGGAAACATTGCGATTGTCCGATAAACGACCAAAACGACTATGGAGTAAGGCAAATTGGGATACCCACGGGAATAATGTCCTTGCTCCTAGAATTGCGGGCACCACTGTATGTTATGGAACAAGAACAATGGAAAATGTTGTAAATTGAGTGGTTCCTGTTAAAAATCCGACCTTGAACAAGATGCCGATCCCACCACTTGAAAGAAGAATAAATGTTTCATACGAGACCTGAATAAATGTTTCATACGAGTTTAAGATCCCAATACGGTGTAGGAGTATGTGAGCTGACATAAGAGTCCTGGATTTCAATTTCGGGCTAGCCTAACGCAATTCCAGCAGACGGACAAAAAATCTTCTTTTAAATTTGTAACAAATGTTAGCACTTGCAACAGACCAGAACGCCACATATCATTATAGGGTAGCTCATATGTATTGCAACCCATTTCAGGTTGCTATCATTTCTAAACCGTTTGTCTGACTGCTGAGAGATTTATACCAGTGACAGTTTATTTTCTAGTTTACAAACTTAAAAAAACATTGATGGAATTCAATTGTGATAGCTTTGTATTTGGAAACACCACAAGTGGCTATCGTTAGAGATCTCCAGCATTGAAATAAATATTTTGTTTCACGTACCATTGCTAGTTATCGTCATACTGGCAGTGTTTCATCGAGTCCAAAAATAATCCGAAAAGTGAAGTCCAGATTTGATCGAAATCCACCCGGCAGTGGTAAAAAAACTTGCTGATGAGCTGATCATATGCGAGATCGGCTGCAACACTTATTGAAAAATGAGTTTAGACTAACGCCATTGCAGTTCCAAGAAGTACAAGAGTTCTCCGATGTCCACAAAATGCTAGACTGGAAGGGCCAAGAAGTTGTCTCGCTTGCACGAAAGTGAACAGTTAGTGTATTTGGTTTTATCCGATGAGTATGAGCCATTCCAAATTGAGGACCTTCGATTGGCCACCAGAACTCAAGCGCGTTAGTGAGAAACATGTCCTAGGTTAGGTGGCAGCCCGATGTATCAGGCTCACTTAGACTATTCTGTCCATTGTGATACCACATTGGTAAACTTCTCTCTTATCACTGAGTGCTGCCCGATTCCATGTTAAGCTCAATGACAAGGGACCTCCTTTTTATAGCCGAGTCCGAACGGCGTTCCACATTGCAGTGAAACCACTTAGAGAATTTTTGAAACCCTCAGAAATGTCACCAACATTTCTGAGGTGGAATAATTCACCGCTGAAAAACTTTTTGGTGTTCGGTCGAAGCAGGAATCGAACCCACGACCTTGTGTATGCAAGGCTGCCATGCCACGGTGGCTCCCTATTAAAGACAGTATTGAAGCACTGAGCAGAAACATTTTCGACGCAGGTAATGGACATTAAAAAAAACGTCATCGCACTCAGCACGCATCCACCAAGAGTAACTTAAAAACAAGTATATACAGAAGTAAGTTCGGCCGGGCTGAATCTTACGTACCCACCACCATGAATCAAATATTATAGTATCTTTTAAAATTTCAGGGGGGGGGGGTTGATGACAGATATTTTCCCAAGCAGAGCAGCTTCCCAAAGATAATTTCAAAGATTTTACCCATGAAGACTATATCAGATTCTGGATTTATAAGAACCATTTTTGTTTGAATTTTAGAGGAATCATTAACATCTCTTGTAAGTGTGCAAGAAAATGATGAAATAACGCCTGGATTTGAAATCTAAAATCTGTAGATTTTCATCCCCATTATATAAATGATTAAGAGAAGAAAAATCTGAAAATTTTACATTTATCAATTTTCATAATCAATGCGTCTTTTATACGCTCAAGAAGTGAACTCGGTCTATATGGAGACCTTACCAAATGGACTGATAAAAACTAAATCCTATAACGTTTTTGCGAGTCTAAAATACCAGTATATTTACAATTTCAGCCAAATCGGATAAATACTACAGTTTCTAGAAACCCAAGAAGTTAAATCGGGAGATCGGTCTTATGGGGGTCTATACTAACACATGGACCGATACTCACCGTTTTCGGCACACCTATTTACGGTCCTAAAATACTTTTAGATTTTCAATTTCAGGAACATTTTATAAAAACTACGGTTTCTATTAGCCCAAGAAGTAACATCTGGGGATCGGTCTATATGGGGGCTATATCAAAACATGGACCAATATTCACCATTTTCGGTTTCGGTCTTTGTGGTTGTAAAATACCTCTAGATTTCCAATTTCAGGCAAATTGGAAAAAACCAACGGATTCTATAAGCCCAAGAAGTAAAATCAGGAGTTCGGTCTATATGGGGTCTATACTAAAACACGGGCCGATAATCACCATTTTTGGCATACCTCTTTGTGGTCCCGAAATACCTCTAGATTTCCAATTTCAGGTAAATTGAATTAAAACTACGGATTCTATAAGCCCAAGACCCCATATCGGGAGGTCGGTTTATATGGGAACTATATCAAAACCTGGACCGATATAGCCCATCTTCGATCTTGATCTGCCAGCAGACAAAAGACAAGCTGGTGCAAAATTTCAGCTCAATTGCTTCATTATTGAAGACTGTAGCGTGATTACAACAGACAGATGGACTTGCTTATATCGTCTTAGAATTTCTCCCTGATCAAGAATGTATATACTCTATATAAATCGATCGGAAATCGATATTTCGATGTGTTACAAACGGAATGACAAACTTATTATACCCCCGTCACCATTCTATGGTGGTGGGTATAATAAGGTTCTTCGTTTCATTTCAATGCGTTGGACTTTTACGCCTGGGACATTTTAGAAGGTAAGGTTGGCACTAACAAATACCAAAACAAGTAAATAAAGTTTAAAGTCGGGCGGGGCCGACTATATTTTGCCCTACACCACATTATAGATCTAAATTTTCGATACCATATCACATTCGTCAAATGTGTTGGGTGCTGAATTATAGAGGTTTGTCCCAAATACATACATTTAGATATCACTCGATCTGGACAGAATTTGATAGACTTCTACAAATTCTATAGACTCAAAATCTAAGTCGGTTAATGCACTAGGGTGAAACACAATGATAGTAAAAAATAACTTATAATACCCTGTTCCACAGTGTGGAGCAGGGTATAAATATGGGAAAGATTTAAATATGAAGCAATTTTAAAGAAACTTCACAAACTTTTATTTATGATTTATCGCTCGATATAAATGTATTAGAAGTAGAGGAAAATTAGAGTAATTTTTACAACTTTTCGACTAAGCAGATTTTAAAAGGGAAATGTTCGTATTTTGATCATTTTTGTCGAAATCAGAAAAGCATATATATGGGAGCTATACCTAAATCTGAACCGATTTCAACCAATTTTGGCACGCATAGCAACAATGCTTATTATACTCCCTGTGCAAAATTTCAACTAAATCGCAGTAAAAAATTGGCCTCTGTGGTCATATGAGTGTAAATCGGGCGAAAGATATATATGGGAGCTATATCTAAATCTGAACCGATTTCAATCAAATTTAGCACACTTGACTACACCAGTAGTTGTACTCCTAGTGCAAACTTTCAATCAAATTGGGCCACAGCTCTGGCTTCTAGGACCATATTAGCCCATATCGGGCGAAAGATATATATGGGAGCTATATCTAAATCTGAACCGATTTCAACCAAATTTGGCACACATGACTACACTACTAATTGTACTTCCATTGCAAAATTTCAACCAAATTGGGCCAAAACTCTGGCTTCTAGGACCATATTAGTCAATATCGGGCGAAATATATATATGGGAGCCATATCTAAATCTGAACCGATTTCAATAAAATTCAGCACACTTGACTACACTACTAATTGTACTCCATTTGCAAAATTTCAACCAAATTGGGCCTAAACTCTGGCTTCTGGGGCCATATAAGTCCATCTCGGGCAAAAGATATATATGGGAGCTATATCTAAATCTGAACCGATTTCAATCAAATTTTGCACACTCGACTATACTACCAATTGTACTCCTCGTGCAAAATTTCAAGCAAATCGGGATAAAACTCTGGCTTCGGGATCCATATAAGTGCATATCGGGCGAAAGATATATATGGGAGCTATATCTAAATCTGAACCGATTTCTTCCAAAATCAATAGGGTTCTATTCTGACCCAAAAGAGGAACATGTGCCAAAGTTGAAGTCGATTGGACTTAAACTGCGACCTAGACTTTGATCACAAAAATGTGTTCACAGACAGACGGACGGACGGACAGACGGACATTGTTATATCGACTCAGGGAACCACCCCGAGCATTATTGCCAAAGACATCATGTGTCTATCTCGTCTCCTTCTGGGTGTTACAAACATATGCACTAACTTATAATACCCTGTTCCACAGTGTGGCGCAGGGTATAATGACGATAATCTCAAGAAGTCGCTCGCCAGGTAGAAATGGACCAAAATACCACAAGCCCAGTTTCGACCAAACACTAAAATGTTTTTCAGCGTTGGATTCTCCCCTCTTAGTATTGATGGTGATGTTCCGCAATGTTTCAAAGCATCTCTAAGTGGTTTCAAAATAAATGTCGAATATTTTCGGAAAAATGTCCTTGAAGGTCTGGGAAGACAAACCGCAACAGTACTAATTTCTACCGCACGATGGCCACAAAAATCTCCGGATCTCAATCCGTTCGACTGATGCGCCAAAGGTATTTTGGAAAGTAAGGTTGACACTTGATAAGTTCACCACTATGGTATCACAATGGACTGAATAGTCTAAGTGAGCCTGAATTATCGGACGTCCATTTTACCTAACCTAACCTAAGGTAGACACTAATAAATAACAAAGAAACGATCATCTAAAGTCAGCGCTTCGCTGGGAGTGGGTCGGCCGTTTGAAGCCCATAATCCGTGACAATGAAAGCCAATTCGAACAAATTTAAACTGGTTCTAAAATATTGATGTTATTTCCGTTTTTTTTTGCTTTCGAACAATAAAATTAAAAAATATTTATATCAACCTTCATGTACATCGTCTGATAGAATTTACTTTAATCATTGAAATTGTCTTTCCCTTACACACCCTATAAAGAATTAATCTCAAACAAATAAAAAAAACCAACTTGTACTCTAAAACTGAATTAGCAGTTCACAGTAAATGTCTGACTCTTCGCTGTTGTTTTGTGCGGTTATACTGACGATGATGATGCCGATGACGGCTTGGGAGGATCACATTTCACATTTTCAGGTGTCAATGATAAGAAATCTTAATACTTTGAAATATACCAATGCTGAGTACTTTACGAGTTGAACTCTATCTTTTGCTATGCTTGTTGTTTTTTTTTGTTGTTGTTGGCTTTCTTTAGCCTCCCTCTCCTCTGAGGCCATGAGATTATACCACTCGTGGCGGTCTTTGTGTAAATTGTTCTTTGGTTTTATTTTAAATTCACGTTATATTAAATGTGTAAGGCTAAAAACTGTTGATGAAACCGGACCGACAAACAGAAATACGGATGGATGGATGGACAGACGGACGGATGCATTCAGCGCTCAGTGTGGTCTTCTTTTTAATAGTACGGGTATTTAGTATGCTGTATTTTTTCGGGGGTATTTTGTATTTGTTTATACGATTTATTCTTTATTTCTTCCTATTCGAATTGTTTAGTTTCGTTATTTGTACTGAACAGTGGGGGAGTACATGGGAAAATTTAT